>NC_133751.1:40834303-41134303 GCF_036562045.2 Rhinolophus sinicus
ATGGTAACCTAAAGCACTAAGGGATGATGAAATGTTTTCTAAATTAATTATGACTTTATTATTTTATTAGAATATTTGATTAAATAAAAAATTCTATTTTAAGATTTAAGGTTAACAGCAGTTTTATAGGGATACGTTTTTCTACACATTAGGCTCTTTATAGTATAAATAATTTCTCCTCACTTGACTATGGATTTAATATATGACATATAACATAATACAATGTAATGCATTTAATATTTTATATGTCCTATATTTTCAAATTAATTAATTGCAATTTTAATCACAGGTATTATATCTTCGAAATTGCCAGAGCTCTCAAGAATTAGTTCAAAATAAACTGATATTGTATTTAAAACTGACTATTTATTTGAAATTTGTATTCATTATTTCATAAAAGATAAAAATAAAGCCCTAGGGTGAATTCTAGATTCTATAAACAAGTCTTAAATTATGACCACAAAAATTTGACTTTTCTGTTTAAACATTCAAAATAGTAAATAATAACAGAATGTTAACTTGGTTACCCCATACTACAGAGACTATAGGGGAGACAGAATCTTATGCTGTTTACCCTTCTAGGTTCAATGGTTGGAGAGCTCAACTCAAAACGCTAAAAGACTGACAAGAGAAGAAAAAAAAAAGCAGTTTAGTTACATATATGTGGGAGTATCACAATGGAATGAGACACAGGAGGCAGACAGGTGATTGAGGTTTTTATACCATTTTAAGCTAAACAAAGGAAAAGCAGTTTTCGCCTTCTGGGGGAGTGGGGGAGGCAAGTTATGAGAAGGTGAGTGGAGGAAATATATGGTTAACAAGGTTTGTCTTGTTATGCATATAAGAGTCTCTCAGGCGATAAGAGTTGTCTCTAGGAGTAGCTCTCTTCCTGGTTTGAACATTCCTTTACAAATGGACATTTTCTTTATAAATACAAATTTCCTCAATAGGTACAGTGCATTCAGAAGCTCCTAGTTATTTGAGGAGTCATTATTAAAGATTTTGCCACTATAAGTTAGGTAGGGAAATAACTATTATACCATAAAATATTTTTCTATGAAATAATTCTGTATTTAATCCCTACTCAAACAATCCCAGTTTAACAAAAATCTTTTATATGAGAGAATGCTTCCACCATGTTTGATTATGCCTGGGATTTCATAGCAGTGAATGAGTGATGACATGAGCAGGTTAATACCACCTAAAGAAGTTTCATTATTCCCAGATTCCAAGAGAAGGAGGCACACCACACTATGCAGGGCCACGTGGGGAAGTACTAGGTTTGTTCAGGAGGTAGAAGAGTGAGTGCACAGCATGCCCCAGATCCTTTATTACAGTGGAAAGAGAAAAGCAAGTCAGGGTAGCATAAACAGTTTAGGATTGGCTGGTTTGAATAATTTCGGGGGCTCTGGGCTATAGAAATGGTCTCTAGTTGTGCAGTACCTAGCCCTGGGGTGATGGGGGCAGAGGGGATATTGGCTTGGTGTGTGAGTTAGATAAGGAGTTACCTGGAGATAGGGCTTTGGATTGGTTGGTGTGCCTATAAAGGCATGCTGGCAGCAAGTTGTGTACTATTTCTAAGAATTAGCTGCCCTGGGAGGAGCAGTCTCTCCAGGATTAGCAAGGCCCCAAGGTGTCAAAACATTATAAAAATACAGAAAATAAAAACATAATTAATGCACACTACCACATCATGCACTTTACTGTTTCCCTCCCACTTCGCTTCCAATATTTAGTCTCCTAATTCTCATGCAAGTCTGCATTTCTATTTTTTTAAAGTTTGTTTTTCTGTGTGGTGATTATGAAATATGCCTCAAAAAAGGATTTAAGATAATAGTACTGTAAGTGTTTCAAAAAGGCACTATGTACATTTGTCAAAGAATTAAGAGAGGCCTTTGAAAAAAAAATAATGAGAGTTTTAAATATTATTAAGAGGCATTTTTTATGTCCATGATGTAAAAATCAATCATTAAAAGATCATGTGTCCTGGTATCAAAATTTTTTCAAAAAATTTTTTTAGACTATAATGACTTGATTCATTATTGTTCAATGTAAATATTAATGCATGGCTACAATTATAGCCTACATTTTTTAAATATAAAATAACCTTTAGCTATATTTCAGGGTAAAGTTTTATTCAAACCTCTTTCCCGGGTGATTCACTTAAAGTGAAGATTTTTCATTCTTGATTCACCTTGTATAATCACATTCTTTAGTATAGAATGTAGATAAAAGTAGAATGGTTCTTAATGAAGCCAGGCTGGTAGGGGAATATGAAAGAAGCCAAGGAGGGCCAGTTCAGTGCACCCCACCCCAACACCACAATCTTCTGGAAGCTTTTAGGTCTCTGCAGAACATCTTTAGAAAGCTGAAGGTTCACATCAATGTTTCAAAAGTTTCATACAGAGTTTTATGATTTCATAAATTTGAGTAACACTGGATTAAGCAAAGTTTTATATATATATGTATATATATAATGTGTATATATATACATATACATTATATATGTATATATAGGTATGTATAAATATGTATATGTGTGTATATATATATATGTATATATGTATATTTCAGATCTTCTTGGCACTGTTAAAATGATAATAAGCATATATATGCATTATGGATTACCAAGGAGGAATACAGAATTACCCATATAACACTGGTTTTCTTCTGAGCATCATTTAGGTATAGTGTGCTTGTATGCTGCTAAATGTTTTGAGAAACATTGATATAAAGAACAGAAAGGAAGGAAAGTACAATCTTTGTCGGCCAGCTGGTTCATCAATCAAATTGACAGAAAAAAAAAAAAAAAAAGCTGGTCAATTCTCTCAAGGAGTTCTGAAGATGAGGTTATATTGTTTTTTGCAAATGTGTTCTGAAACTAGATCGCATTGTAATAAGCTGTATTATTCTTATAGCACTTAATCACTTTGCGTTGGAGCTTTTTACTTATGTGTATAAGTGTTCTATTATGCTATAATCTTGCTAAGTGCAAGATTTTGTTTTCTTCATTATGTATTCCCAGCATCAAATGCAATACCTAACCTGAGAGTCGGTCCTCAGTAACTTTAGTTAATAAATTACAAATAGGCTAACTATATCTGGGCGACAATGTACCATTATAGTCAAATAGAACTAGGTTCAAATCTGTTCCTCACCTCTTAACTACTGTCATCCTGTTCAAGTTACTTCTAAATAGGACATTCTGTAATGATAGTAATGTGTGAGACAATAAATTGTATACAATAAATTGTGAGAAGAGCTTGAGATTAAAAAAAAATGGATTAGTCAATTTACCCCTTTGGAAGCTTAATGCAAGTACATTTTCAAAATATAACATGGAGGTTGGTCAAAAACTGCACTTTGTATATTAATTAACCATATATATATATATATATATATATATGCTTTGGGACATTATAACACTTCTTTTGTTCCAACAGAGATCAAATGGTAGCAAAGGACTGCCTGAGTGTATAATAGGTTGGTGCAAAAGTAATTGCAGTTTAAAAGGTTAAAAGTATTATAATTGCAAAAACCGCAATTACTTTTGCACCAACCTCATATGTTTGTAGGTAATTTTAGAATTGCACCCAAAATGGGTTGCTAGTGTATCAAATTTGGCTGACTCTTGAATGTAGCTTACTTGAAATTTTTTGGTCATAAATAGAATGGCGGTTCTCAAAGTGTGGTTCTCAAAATGTGGTTCTAGAAACAGTAGCATTGGCATCTTTTCGGAACTTGTTAGAAATACAAATTATCAAGACTCTCCCTCAGATCTAATGAATCAGAAACTCTAATTATGAGACTTAGCAACCTGTTTTAACACGTTTTCAGCTGATTCTGATAAATGTCAAAGTTTGAAAGCCACTGAAATAAAAGGGAAATACAAATTAATATGCAGGGATTTTTTGTTTTGTTTTAAAGTGTGTACATATATTATATAAAATGTATATAATATATAATATATAATGTATAATTTACATAATATTATATATACAATCTATTATATATAGTATATATAATAAATTGTACATATATTGCATATGTAATATATATAGTATATATAGTATTGTATGTGTGTATATATATATTTTATATATACATATTGCAAACAAATGAGCTGTAAGCTTTTGCACACCTGCCTGTAAGAAATTTGAGAAATTTGAACGTGGAAAAGTTCAATGCACTCAACACGGGTCAAGCACTTATAATTAAAGAGAGAGAGATTGTTCAAAAACAAAGTGAAGACTGGCGTGCCCAGACTCCATACATTATTCCCCTGGAGAGTTTATAAGATATAATGTAATAGAAGAAGAAATCTTTCTAAATGTACCTTTAGCCATCAAAATTCAGTGAGTATTTGGGAAATATTTGTAGATGTAGTTTATTTTAACTCAGTCAGTTGGTGAGATGTTAGAAACTTCCAGAAAATTTCTGAAAATTTCTGAACTGCCTCCTCAGATTATGGACTTTTTTAAATTAAAAAGTGTTCAGAGAAACCCAATTTGCCTAATACCAATGGTTCACAAGATCATACTTCCATACTGATGTGTCATGACACCTGAGCACACTGAACTTGGAAATTCAGGGGGGAAAAAAACACAAAAAACAAAACAAGAACATTGATATCCGTACGCATACTGAAAATTCTCATTAAGCTAATGAGGATTAAAGGCCATGTTCATTGCTGATCAGATGTGAATCAAACAGAATTATAGATTTTGAGGACTTATATTGCTATTTGGTGGAGATAATGAGACAGTATAATGATTTTAGCAGTGATACACAGATGTTGGTGAATATGAATCATTTTTTGTGTCTCTGGTCATCTCTGAGTACAAATATAAGAAAATTAGAATTGTTCTCTTGTATACCAATGTGGCCTAGTTTCAAGAAAAAAACTTTTGAGGTAAACATGAACTGTGACCATCAAGTAGACTCAATCTCATTGGAGTCTTGGACACAAATTGTGGCCTTGAAATTTCTAGCTATATGGTTAAATTTTGGATAATATGGCTTCATGAAAGTAGGTTCTTTTTTTTTTTTTTATGTTGCTACAGTAAATGCAGAAGGCCTCTATTAATGATATTATCTAGAATTGGATTTGAAATGTAGCATACTTCCCAGAGTTCTTGAGAAAGTGCAGTGTTTTAAACAGTATTCTTATTGAATTTCTGATAACTGACCAGTAACAATATCTATACATTTTTGTCTATATGAAATCGAGTCCTGTTTATAAGAAAACAAAAATCATGTTTGAATACTTAGCAGATTAAATATCAATATTATTAGTTATTAAAAATATACCTTTATGCATATATTTGAATTTCAGATTATGTACATTACTGTTAGAAAGTACGTCACCTGTTTAACATGTAAATGTGTGTATACTATATAAAATAAAATGCATATATATATTCCATTTTATCCTTATCTAATAAGGATTATTATTCTATTTTCACTTGTCCATTGATGTAAAGTTTGTGAAATTATATTCTTTCATTTATTTATCTCATTTTATAAACCATTAGCATATTATCTTTACTGTTAAATGGTGAAATCTAGCCTCTAGTTAGAAGCTGAATCATCTTATACTCAGATTGAGGTAGTTGTTATTTGCTCATGCTAGGTAGCATAACTTTATTAATATGGACATTCAAAGTTCGAATATTATAGATTGTTATCTAATGTTTTTTGAGCTAGGATTATTTTCTAAATGGTGATTAATTCCTAAAACTGCTTATTTTACAATGTTTCAACATGGCTTGAAATTATAAATTCTTAATTATTTGGTTGTAAGTTCACTCCTAGTTAAAAGGATTTTACATTTTTGAGTAGCAGTAAAGATCAGTACAGGGGTACTTATTTTTTCATAGACAAATTGTGCATTCTAAGCACACTTCGAACAAAAGTAGGACTCTTCAGAGAGTGAAGATGATGCATACTTCTTGTATTTTCAGATGACAGGAGTTAGCATTATTTTAGCCCTCCAAGTGGAAACGAAGAGTTTCCTTCACTACTTCAGACCAAACGCTTGATTATCTAATTAAAATTTTGCAAAATTAATGCACTATTCATTGACTATTTTGGTCATTGACCATTAGTTGTTAAAATGTTATGATCATACACATTTGTTAGTGTTCCTTCATTCCAATAATATAAGTGTAGACTTATAGGGTTTAAAGGATATTTGCCAACTATGGCAAAATAAATATAATATTTTTTTAAATGCACATACGTATTTTTTTTTTAATTAATGGCAAATCTGTCCATTTAGAATTAATGTAAAATATCTGGGTTTTTCTCTACCATAATAACTAATAATTATCACAGAGCACCTTTTGTATATTTTAGACTATATATAAAGCTGTATTTGGTAAACTGTAAAGTAAGTTAAGTGGTAGAGTGGGAAGAACAAAACTATTAATATCAGTCATGGTCCAAGTGGAGCCATGGTCCATCTCTGAGCACCTGAAGAATAAACTATTAAAAGAGATAAGCAGTTAAGGCAAGATCAGTAATATGAGTTCTGATCATGAATCACACAACTTCCAGCTAGAAAGAAACACAAGAAACCTTCAGATATGGGTTGCTGTCAGATGAAGTATTTTTACCATTCTACAGTGGAAGTAACTAAGAACCAGAGAAGCTTTAATTTTTCCAGGTACCTATAGTTCACATATATTAGAAACAGTATGAAAAAAAGAGGAAGGAAAGTAACCACTATAGTCAGGCAGGACCTATATTCCTTTACAGATAGCGCCTCATAATCCTCATGGCAATCATGCGATACAGAGGTTATAATCCACATTTTTGAAAAATATGAACCAAAAATATAAAAGAATTACTCAATGTACTAGTTTCCTAGGACTGCTGTAGCAAAGTGCCATGAACTAAGTGGCTTAAACAACACCAATTTAGTGTCTCATAGTTCTAGATGTTAGAAGTCCAAGATGAAGGTGTCTGCAGGGCGATGCTCCCACTGATAGTAATAAAGACCTGCTCCACAGCTCTCATTTCTTCTGGTAGTTTCTTGGTTTGTGGCAACATAACTTCAATATCCTCAGGGCATTCTGTGTGTGTGTGTGTGTGTGTGTGTGTGTGTGTGTGTGTTCAAATTTCCTCTTTTTAGAAGGACAGTACACCGGTGTGAGTCATCTTAACTAATTACTTTTGCAATGACCCTATCTCCAAATAAGGTCAGATTCTGATGTACTGGGAATGAAGATTTCAGCATCTGAGGTGTTTTTGTGTGTGTTTTTCTTGTTTTTGTGGGGGGACGGGGCACAGCTATTAAGTTGGTAGTGCAGTTAGCATTGAATTGTTAAACTTTTTTGGCTTCACATTTGGCTTTACATTATCTGATGGCAGAAATAAATTTGGACTTTATTCCCTAAAAGACCATATAGTGTGGTATTTCTATTTTTAATAAATTAGAAAAGAGAAGGAAGAAAAGTTTGTGATGAGCAAGTTATTGGGAACAAAATCATGTAAAGTTTGCAATGTCCAATGATGGATTTTGGCTTTTATGTTGCTGGTAGGTAGGAAAAGGTTTTAGCAAGACAAGGTGATAATAGTGGACTTTAAAAAATATTAATCTGCCAGTAATATACAAGATGGATAGGAGGAAGGAAAAACTATTTATAAGAAGAGGAGTTCAGAGGCTCTCACTAAAATCCAAGCGTGAAGATATAAGGCCTAAAAGAGGCAGTGCAGTTAGACGTAAATCTGGGATAGGCAAAACTGTTGAAAGATATATTTCCTAAGACTTGGTTGTTAGTTGCATATGGAAATAGAGAAATCAAGAATGGTAGGGTTTACTGTCTGGACACCAAGGAAAATAGTATCCTCTATATTTAGTGAGGGAATTTTATTTTCTGTTTTTAATTTTTGATTTGAATTATATATTTTGATTTTCTTCATTGTCCTAATATAATAAAGTTATTTTCTGATTCTTTAGGTGTCCTTAAATAACATTGCTGATAAATTATTATGGAAACTGCAAATGCAAATTTTTATGTAAGCCAATCAATTTGAATGATGATAGAACACAAAGAATCATCTCTCTGATGGATGCTGGAGTTCATTTAAGAGATTTTATTTCTTGTGAATGTAGCACTGTGTCCCTTTGATAAACACTTCCATCAGAGGCTCATATCCACTTTGTTCAAAATTGAAACTATTGATTGAGTGTTTCTTAAGTTATTGGAAACCTAAGATATTTTTGCTGTGTCATCTGACCATGTTGGCACAACTGGGCTACTCTGCTATCACATTGTCACATCTGAAATATATTTTATCAGTTATATTATGCAGTGTACAATTTACATGGTATATGTTACCAATCCTGAACCAAAGAGGAGGGATGAAAAAAACAAAGCTTTGTGTCTCTAAGGAAATAAATATAATTTTCTAAGTCAACTCAGAAGATTTCAGTTCCAAAAATATTAGATATAGTTGGAGGTTTTTATAGAAGTTCTATAAAACAAATTAAAGTGAGGGATTGATTTTTGTAAGACAATTTTAAATAAGGTAGCTTTTTAAAGTTATCTATATGGAAAGCCAAGAGAAACTTTTCAAAGCTGGGTTGTATAAAGATAGGATAAATTTTAAAAGCTCAGGACTGTTATAGGGATCATATTCTACATAGACAAATGATTTTTCACTGCTGTCCTCCTAAATCAGTGGCTCTCAGCACTGTCTGCACATTTGAATCAATTGGGAGATTTTGAAAACAATGCTGACAGTTGGCCCTCGTCCCAGTAGATTCTGATTTGATTGTCCTGGGGTACGTGGGGCCCAGGGATGATTTTTTAAATCTCTGCCATAATTTGACTTGTAGTCAGAAGTGAAAGGTACATATTGCCCTAGAGCATTTATCAACTTGGAAATTGTGTTATTGAATTTTATTTAACAATAATGTTAGAACAATATAGCATTAAATAATAACATTATAGAATCCTATTCATTAGAAATAATTAACATATTACAATGAATCAAAGTAAGAACATTTATGTACATACTATACACAAATACCAGTTTATGGCACATTTTACAAGAACTTCCTTTTCCTTGAGAATTTTATTGGGGAAGAGGTAAAACAAAAACAAAACAAAACAAAAAACCTTGATATTTAGGGAATTACTTTTGTTTAGTAGAGAAGCACAAAACTGATTAATACTTTCAATTTACCATCTAGTATATTCTTCTTTCATTCAATTCATTTTTCTTGGGTAACAACTATATGGAGCAGTGAATAAAAGAGTGAAAAATCTTTACCTTCATGGAGCTTATATTCTAGTTGTGGGGATTTAAAATTCATTTGAATTTTAATATCATTGTTACCCTTTTTGTGTGTGTGTATTTCTTTTTTAGGTTACCTACAGATTTACATTTTGTATAATGGTATAAAATTCCTTTTTAAAATAAACATTTAAATTTTAAAATTGAGTCTAAAAAAATAGTTAAAATCATTAATAATCCAGGTCATACCTTGATATGTCAAACTTCTGAAAATAGTACGTGATGACAGATACTTGGCCACATTTTTGGTATCCATATGTGAACCCTGAAATAGCTTAATTACTCGGTGATGTAGGAGAAAATAGAGTTGGAAGCTTTACTTATATTTATAGAAACATATTTTTTAGAGTCATTTATATATATTTTTTCATTCAGCATATGCTTCATTTTAACTTTGCATAAGAACATTAACTGCTATTTAGCACAATCAGATATGTGTTGCACCCTATTCTGAAACTCATCACCCTATATGCAAAATAACAAAAAGATGGAAGACACATGAAGGAAAAGGAAGCCAGAAGAAAATAAGCAATTAAAATACGCTTCTGTATGGAGATAGAAGTGATAAAGGCCGTCCTTGAGAATACATTGACTTGAAACGTTGGAGCCCAAGCCTTATTGTTCACTTCAGAGAATAATGATCTTTGTTATGAGTTAGTATTATGTTTGGAAACATTAGCATTCAAATTAAGTGCCATGTGTAAGAGTATTGTGTGTTTTTGCACATGACTAAATAAAACCTGCAGGAAAGGCAATGTCTGTATGAATGCAGTGTTTTATCTGTAAATCTTTCAATTTTGCTTTTCTGTAACCTTTTACCTGGAAGTAGATCTGAGTCAGTGGAAAGCAAATAGTATTAAAATTGACCTAAATAAATGCAAATTATCAAATGAATGATTGTTTACTAAGCAATATCATGGCTAAAATGGCACTGGTTTCCTAGAATGTTCTGTCAGAACAATTACTTTCGATACCTAGTGACCTATTAAAATTTAGTTCAAGGTTTAACAAAATACACCTGAGGCTATGACAATGCATATGATGCAAATTAATTTAAGAACAATTAGGATTTATGATTTTATCATTTCTATATTTAGTCTAAGCTTTGAGAATTCTTTAAACTTGTTGAGTTTGACCTACAGCTCTTTATAGACAAACTTGAAGATTGCACTTTCTGTTAACATGGAATAAGAGCTGGGAAAAAAGTGAGGATCGGTTGTGGTAAGATCAGTGTTGGTTTGAAGCAATGTATTTCCTGGTTTACTAACAATGAATTGCTTAGGAAGGTTCTGTGTCTATTTCCAAATCCGATTAATATTTTAAACTCACAAGGTAATGCATTTTGGGGGGTACAGATACTACCTAGTATTGGGTTAGGTGTTCTTATGCATTTTTATTACTGTACTTCCAGGCATACTAACTCAATGTATTTTATACTTAATTTTAACAAAAAAAATGAAATTTATTTTGACACTTGATTTTATCATTTCTACTTCACTTCTTTCAGATTACTCCTTAAATTTATAAATATGTGCTTCAATTTTCTAACGGCCCTAAAGTAATAATTGAGTTCTTAAAATTTTTCTTAGGAAATATGATATTCAAAGTATGGAAATTTATGATAATTTGCCATTTAGAAACTGAATACAATTTACTGATTGAAGAGCATATTAGTCCACTTTGGAATGACAGTGAAGAGGATTATATCAAAATCTAGTCATGTGTGCCTCCAAATATCACATAACAGAAATATCTTTTTAAACATAGAATTGTGGGACTTAGAATGTTTTTTTTAAGTGGACATGTAGAAAAGTAGCAAATAAACCATTCTTCCTAATTTTATTTAGCTAGCTAGGAAGTATTGGAGCTCTGGGGCTCTCAACCAGGTCTTGGTTTTTTTTTTTTTGTTATTTGTTTTTTTCCTAGTCCAGTCTCCTCTACCAGAAAGGAAGAGAACAGGGCATATAAAGAACATGAAAGAACTGAAAAAAAAAAAAAAAAATCCACACATCTGTGTTCTCTTCTCTCAGGAGACTCTAACTGGATTAGGAAAATAGGAATTCAGCATAATTATTTTGGAAAAAACAAACCCTCCCTTAACCTTTCTTATTAAGAATCCCTATGATGAGAAACAATAAAAGCTGTAGAAAGGAAATAAATTAAGAGATGTTCTAAAAAAGAGTTATGAGGATTCAAGGAGAAACTGAGGGTTTATGATTGGAGATATCAGAAGATGTTAACATTCATTCATTGTTCACAATTTCCCCCCCTACTATGAGCCAGAATGCTGGGAATGTGGGCAAACCGGAGGCAGATCAAGTATCTGTTCTCATGGGACTTCTCTTCAAGTGAGTGAGACCAACTCAAACAAATATAAATTTGCAATTGTAACAAATGTTATGGGGGTAGATACAGAGGAGATACTGAGATAAGGGAATTGCCCCAGTCACTGAGATCAAAGGAGAGTTCTCAGAGGAGGGGATTCAATGGCCTTCGTGGAGAAAGTTCCATTTCTGCTGAGGATGCTTGTTTGTATAGATAAGTGTTAGGATATAGCCTGCATAGAAAAAGAAATGTGTAATTCATTACTATTAAGAGATTTAAAAAAAAGGAGTTTGGAAAACAATATGTGTATTAGCTTCCAAGATCTGCTGAAACAAAGTGCTACAACCTGGGTGACTTAAAACAATAGAAACTTGTTCTATTACAGTGCTGGATGCTAGACGTCTGAAATCAAGGTGCTGTTAGGGCAAGGCCTTCTCTTTCTGAAGATCCTAGAGGAGACTCTGTTCCATGTCTTTCTCTGAGCGTTTGGTGTTGTTGGCAATCCTTGGCATTCCTTGACTTGTGGATACATCAGTCCAATCTCTGTCTCTGTCATTACATGGCATTCTCCTAGTTTGTCTCTGTTTCTGTGTCCAACTTTTTCTATTTTTAGAGGACATCAGGTTTATTAGATTATGGGCCCACCCTACTTCATTATGACCTTCTCTTAATTTGATTACATCTCAAAGACTCTATTTCCAAATAAAATCACATTCACAAGCTCTTGAGTGGACAGTGGACATAAATCTCTCTTTTTCTCTCTCTGACTATTTGATACAATGCGAAGCCCAGAAAACGGCTAAAAATAGCAGGTCTGTCACCTGCAAAATGGGTTTCCTCAGATGTTGTCTTCTTGAAAGAAAGAATTCAGTCAAAAGACAGGAGTCAAGCAAACGGTAGACAGCAAAGTTGATTTGCAAAGCAAGTACACTCCGAGCATGGCGGGGGCTGACCGAGGGTGGGTAGCAGGCTGACATCTCTGGGACCCTGGCTTTATATCCTTTAGATGGGCTATCCTCCTCCCTTTTCCTGCTTTTCTCCCCCTTCTGCATGTCTCCTTCATCCTAGTGTGTTTGCATTTAGCCCAAGTTTGTTCTGCCTACTTGCTTCAGTGGGTCTGTAACAAGATGCAGGTGACACCACTGCCTTACTTGTGGGGGCCTCCTAGCTCCTCCCCCTCCTGCTCATGCCTGCATTCCTACCTATTCTATTGGGCCTGTGGCCAGATCTTTAATTTGGGTGTCCTCATAATTGGAAATACTATTTGGCTTGGTCTTTGTGAATACTTGATTCCAACCATGTATGTATTAAAGATTAGCAGGTAATATGAAGGGCCTCAGAAGAAGAGGGGAAAAAAATACCCTGGGCATAAAATCAGTAGCAACCATTATTTAGTATTTATCTCTTCATGGCATTCCATATCTTTAGACATTCTTAACACTTTATGATATAACAAACAAAACAAAACAAATAAATTATATTTTATAGGTAGAAATGATAATTTTTAGAATAATTACCTCATAGACATGTACACATATACCACATTTTGCTTGATACTGATTGACTTCTGATTTTTATTAACATTATATGTTTTACCTCTACAAATTAAACTCTGCCAAAATTTAGGCATCAATAATACATAGGATCATAAAATTGAAAAGACACAGATCAGTATATGAAAGTATAACAAAAATGGATAACAATAGAGACTAGTTGACTAGAATATCTTCCATAAAAGGGTGGGGAAAACCACAAAATGTAGATCTGCTGATGTAAAATAACAAGATCTTATCTGCATAGATTTTTCAGCTGTTCTATGGTTAATACAAAAGAATGCAATATGGATTTTCTTAACCAGGTTATGATTCTGTTAACCTGAGTCAATTTGTTTGTAAATTATCAAAACATTAATTTGAATTAAAGACAGATCTTATTTTTCTACCAATTATACACTGGGTACTTATGACATTTTGGACAAAGGAAAAAAAAGATGGGTTGGGGTATTAGATTTCAGAAATGAGAGTGGGAGATTTACAGGCAGTTGAAGAAGAACAGAACAGACATGGCAGGAACATTGTTGCTGGGCAACTCAGAAAGTGTGGGCCACAGGGTGGGTATCTAACTGACAGGAACCTGTCTGATGTCCTCTTATTTACCACACTTAATTCAAAGTAAGCCAAGGCAGTATCCTAGGATTTCCTTCCTGAAGCAGGTTTCTTAGCCTGAATATTTTGGGTAGCAAGGGGGGGGGGGGGCAAAGTTCTTTCTGAGTCTTATTTCTTAATAAACAGCTCAAAATCAGCATCCCCCCAAAACAGCTTCACACTGGCAAATTTTTGGTTCCCTTTTGTTTGTTTTTAAAATAGTTTGAACTATACCTAACAGGACAGTTTGGGAAAGGTATGAATTACCTTTGTACCTTTGTCAGGAATCCATTAATTGTATTTGTGAGGGCCTATTTCTAAACTCCATTCTATTTCATTTATCTATTGAGCTATACTTATGTCAACTCTGTAGTATCTTGATTACTATACTTGTATGGTAAGTCTTGAAATCAGAAATCAATGTAGTCTTCTAACTTCATTCTTTTTCAGTCGTTATATTTTAGATTGTTTGAATTTCTGTATATATTTAGGAATGTGTCTCAATTTCGACAAAAAATACCTGCTAGGATTTTGATAGAGATGGGGTTGATTCTAGCTCTGTTGAGGGATTTTGCTGTGAGGCTTAATTCCAGCAGTTCTTCATTTAACCTGAGGTGTTTTGCTAAAGCACCTGCAGTAAACTGACCTCTGTTTGAGGTATGAAACATATTGATTAATAGTTTTGCTTTTTAGTGTTAGACCATGGAATGAATTTCAGGGTTGGTTGTATCAGCTTTTCAGCATTCTAAAATTTTATTTATTTATTTATTTATTTATTTATTTATTTATTTATTTACTTACTATTTTTCAGTTATAGTTGACATTCGGTGTTATTTTATATTAATTTCAGGTGTACAGCATAGTGGTTAGACATTTATATAATTTATGCTGTGATCCCTTCGATTAGTCTAGTACCCACCTGTCACTACCATTGTTACAACATCATTGACTATATTCTCTATGATGTACTCTACATTTCTGTGACTGTTCTGTAACTACCAATCTGCATTTCTCAATACCTTCACCTCTTTCACCCATATCCCTAACCGCCCTCCTCTCTGACAATCATCAGTTTGTTCTCTGAATCTATGAGTCTGTTTATGATTTGTTTGTTCATTTATTTTGTTCTTTAGATTCTACATATAAGTGTCATCATAAGGTATTTGTCTTTCCCAGTCTGACTGTTTCACTCAGCATAGTAACCTCTAGGTCCATCCACATTGTCGCAAATGGTTAAGATTTGATTCTTTCCGATGGCCGAGTAATATTCTACTGTATATATATATGTACTACCTCTTCTTTATCCACTCATCCATTCAGGGGCACCCATATTGTCTTTACATCTTGGCTGTTGTAAATATTGCTGCAATGAACATAAGGGTGCATGTATTTTAGTGACCACAAATTATATATTTTTTTCTGCAGGTTTTATTTTATTTTATATTTCAGTGTCAGGAAATCATAATGAAATCAACAATCTTAAAGATGTATATTTAAAATCTTTTTTCACTCTCTATCGCACCTTTAATTTTTATTTAAAAAAACACACAGTAATTTCCCTATAGATTAAATACTTGAGCAATGGACAGTACAAACTAGAGAATAGAGAAATACTTTTACACATCTTTGCTTGTATAAAGGTGGATTCAGGTTTTGTAGGAAGCTTATAAAATTGGGAGGGGGTAATCTTTAAGAGATAGAATAAAAAGTTATGAATACAAAATTAGATACAAAAGGTAATTATTTCAATGATTCACTTAACTGATTTAGTTGTTTTTCTTTCACAATCTCTTTACCAGAAATGCTTACATAGAAATGTTTCTTGATATCTCCTCCCACTTAGTTCACTGACTCTTACTTACTCCCAGCACTTCTGGGGCCTGTGCAATAGGAGCTCTAAAGATTAAGCTTCATGTGTTGTATCAGTTCTTCTCTGCATATTTGAACATGCTTCTTAGTCAGTGAGAACAGAATTGGTCAGATGATATCCAGAAAATTGAAGAAGACATCTACCATGTTTTCCCGAAAATAAGACCTACCCGGACCATCAGCTCTAATGCATCTTTTGGAGCAAAAATTAATAAGACCCGGCATTTTATATTATATTATATTAGACCCAGCGTTATATGATATGATGATATGATATGACATGATGATAAGCTATGATATGTCTCAGTCTTATATGATATTAAAATAAGACGGCTCTTATATTAATTTTTTCCTCCAAAATATGCATTAGACCTAATGGTCCGGCTAGGTCTTATTTTCAGGGAAACATGGTAGTTGCAATAAGGTGTGAAATCAAGTCATCCTTGAGATAAATATTACAGATTTTTAAGGGAATTGGGGAAAACAAAGTTTTATAAAGTAGAAAGGTTTAAAAGTAGTTGTCAAAAAGTAGAATAATTTGAGGATATGTAGCTTCTAAAAATAAGTTATTGCAGTAAAAGATCCATTAGGAAATATATTAATAAAAAGCAGAGGGATTGATGTTTTCCAGAAAGCTGCTTCTGGAGGTGTTGATTTCTTTGTATGACTCACATGGTAAGCTCCCAGCAGCAGCCTTGACGTCTTGATAAATCTTCTTTTTTTTTTTTTTTAGGGTTTTTATTAAAACATTAAAACATAGCATACAATATAACATACACTATTATATTATTTTCTGGTGTATACGATAGTTATTTAAATTTTATATATCTAAATATAAATAAATGATCATCATGGTAACTCCAGCAATGATCTGACACCATACTAATATTATTATCACAATATTATTGAGTATATTTCTTATGCTGTATGTTACATCCCCATGACATATTTGTTTTATATCTGGAAATGCAAACCTCTTACTTCCCTTCCTTTTTAAAATTTTCAATTACAGTTGACATTCACTTTTATTTTATATTAATTTCAGGTGTACAGCATAGTGGTTAAACATTTACATAGTTTAAGAATTGATGCCTCTGACTATTCTAGTACCCTCCTGGCACTATACATAGTTATTACCATATTATTGACTATATTCCCAATACTTTACTTTACATCCCCATGACTAGTTTTTAACTACCAATTTGTCCTTCTTAATCCCTTCAACTTTTTCACCCTGGACCCCCAAACACCCTCTCATTTATCACCCTGATAAATCTAGTGCCCATCTGGCACCATGCATAGTTATTACAGTATTGTTGACTATATATTCCTTATGCCATACCCTACATCCCCATGACTACTGTGTAACAACCAATTTGTACATCTTAATCTCTTCCCCCTTTTTACCTACCCTCAACCTCCCTCCCATCTGGCAATAATCAAAATGTTCTTTGTAGCTATGAGTTTGTTTCTGTTTTTTAACTAATTAATTTGTATGTATGTATATATTTAGATTCCACATATAAGCAAAATCACATTGCATTTGTCTTTCTCTGTCTGACATACTGCACTAAACACAACACCCTCCAGGTCCATCCATGCCACTGCAGGTGGCCATAATCCATTCCCTTCCATGGCTGAGCAATATTCCATTGTATATCTGTACCACCTACTCTTATCCATTCATCCATCAGCAGACACTCAGGCTGCTTCCTCATCTTGGCCATTGTGAACAATGCTGCAATGAACATATGGATTCACACGTCCCCTCAAAGTAGCCTTTTTGGGTTTCTTTGGATAAATACCCTGAAATGGGGTCACTGGGTTCTTCTTTGTCACTTGTTATATCCTTTGTTTTAAAATCTATTTAGTCTGGTATTAAGTATTGCTAAACTTTTTTGTTTGTTTTTCCATTTTTACGAAATATGTTTTTCTCATCCTTTTTCTTTCATTCTATGTCTTTTTCTCTGAAGTGAGTCTTGCATAGGCAGTATATGTAAAGGTCTTATTTTCTATCTTTTTATTGGAGCATTTAATCAATTTACATGGAAAGTAATTGGTGATGAGTATTTAGTTATTGCCATTTTATTATTCACATGTTTGTTTGCTTTTCATTTATATTTATTTATTTATTTATTTATTTATTTATTTATTTATTTATTTCCTGGGCAGCGAAAGTCCCTATAAGATTCCTTGTAATACTGGTTTGGTGGTGAGGAACTCCTTAGCTTTTTCTTGTCTGGGAAGCTTTTTATCTTTCCTTTGATTCTAAATTATAGCTTTTCTTGGTAGAGTAATCTTGATTGTAGGTCCTTACTTTTCATCACTTTGAATATTTCCTGCCAATCCTTTCTGACCTGCAAAGTTTTTGTTGAGAAATCAGCTGACAGTCTTATGGGAGCTCCCTTGTAGGTAACGAACTGCTTTTCTCTTGCTACTTTTAAGATTCTCTCTTTGTCTTTAACCTTTGGCATTTTAATTATAATATGACACATCTTAGTGTGGGCCTCTTTGAGTTCATCTTGTTTGTAATGCTCTGAGCTTCCTGGGCTTGTATATTTATTTAGTTTGCCAGGTTAGGGAAGATTTCTGTTATTATTTCTTCAAATATGTTTTTGATTCCTTGCACTTTCTTTTCTCTCCTAGTACCCTTATGATGCAAATGTTGGCACACTTGATGTTGTACCAGAAACCCTTTAAACTCTCTTCATTTTGGGGGGATTCCTTTTTTTTTTTTGCTGTTCTGTTCTGTTTTCTGCTACCTTATCTTCTTAATCACTGCTTCATGTAATTTACTTTTGATTCCCTCTAATGTATTCTTCATGTCAGTTATTGTATTCTTTATTTCTGATTGGTTCTTTAAAAAAAATGTTTTCTATCCATTTATGTTTACTATCACTTTGTTGAACTTCTCTCTGAGATCATTAAGCATCCTTATCACCAGTGTTTTGCACTCTGTGTTTGACAGATTGCTTGTCTCCATTTTGTTTAGTTCTTTTTTCTGGAGCTTTGTTCTGTTCTTTTATTTGGGACATGTTCTTTGTTTCCTCATTTTTGCTGAAACCTGTGGTTGTTTCTATGTGTTAGGGAAAGCTGCTATGTCTTCCTGTCTTAATAGAGTTGTCTTATGCAGTAGGTAATCGATGGAACCCAGTGGTGCAGTCTCCCTGGTCACTAGAGTTGGGTGCTCTAGGTGTGTCCCTTGTGTGGGTTGTTTGTGTCCCCCTGTTGTAGTTGAGCCTTGATTGCTGTTTGCATGTCATGGGAGGAATTAACCCTCAGGCTGATTGGTTGTGAGGACTGGCAGTGATTACAGTGAAGGAGCTGTTGTACAGGGGCTGACCCTACAGAGCAGGATTCACTTTAGCAGGGCTCTGGTGCCTGCCCAGTCTGCCCTTTGGGTTTGTCATGCTGAGAGGTAGATCTTGACCGAATCTCTCACAAATTTATATAGTTTACAATGTGTTTGTTTCACTATATGCTTAAGCTACTCAACTATGCTTTTCATAGTTCCTTCATAACATTCTTCACCATCAATGGTAAGAGTATTTAAAAGCTGCTTTGGACAAACCCCACCAGAAGTGAAGGGCCATACTGAATGGTGATTCTTTGCCTATTTATGTTTTAGTGTTTAGAAGGCCATGTTTGTATTATAGTATAACATTTACTTATGCTGGCAGCTTAGGAACAAAGTGAAAAGGCAGAGGAGAAGAAAAAAATAAATAAACTAGAAAAAGAATTGCAAAAAAAAAATGATGATGTGATAGCCTAGATTGCATAATTTTCCTTTTAGTCAATATTCCCCAGATAAGTCATTTTAGATGAATTTATACAGTAAACTAATTGATTAAAAAGTAAAAAAAAATAATCAGATTATTATTTCTCTCTCCAATGTTGTAATGGAAACAATCTCCTTAATTCCATATATATATATATATATATATATATATATATATATATATATATATATATAGTTTGTTTGTTTGTTTGTTTGTTTTATTAATTTAGAAAATTAAAAAAACTTATGGCATGAAAATCAAGCTTGTAGCTTTAAAGAATTCAGCCTTTGTCTTTCAAAATAAAAAAAAAATCTTCCACTAACCTTTTTTTTCCTAATGAACAAGTGCATCATTCACTTAGGGAAAGTTGTTTGTGTTGGCTTTTCTGTTCTTTTGTGTTGATGAATTGCAGGTTTTGCAGACCTTATAGTTTCATCACATAATTTTCTGACCTCAATTATACTTCTCAGAATACAACAGGTAATGAGCAATGGAATTGTTCATAAGGCTTTTAAAAGTGGCTCTTAAAGAATGAGATAAAAACATATTATAGAATTTTCTACTAGGATATCTTGTATTCAGCAAGGTTGCATATCAATTGGAATTTTTAAAATTGATGCTTTAAATATTAATGGGTAAATTGCTCCATAAGCTATCATTAAAAAAAAAAAAAAAAGTGGAAACATAGTGATGATGTGATTTATGTCAAAATCTAATAATAAACCCTATTTGGATTGATTGAATAATCCAGAAAAGAGGTGTTGTTACATGATTATTGGTAGTATATAAAATATATTGAACTGGTGACACTTTTGGCTTACTATGTGTCCTGGGACAAGGGGACACAGGAGAATTGGGAAAGACAAGAGAACACAGAAGATGCGGTTGTCTATCCCATTAGCACACACAGCAAATAACTTTCTTCATATTAATGCCTACTGAATTTTAGGAAAACCAGACGTATATTACATTTTTTTGTGCAATATAAATTGTTGACCAATCTTTCTTTAATCAGATAGCTTGATTTACCTATACTTCCAGTCTTCTTTTTAAAACCATACTGAATTAAGGTTAGGGCACATAGAGTGCTTTCAGAGTTACCTACCAGGGTACTGATGCTCTTTCTTCTTGAGTCATCTGCCTATCAATGACCCATTTTAATGAAAACCAGCAGAGCCTTAATAATTAAGAGAGCTTATTCTAAATCCTGTTCCCCCCTCCCCCAACCCATTGTTTTTGATTTGTACCCTCAAGCAATTATCTGTAGCAATGGCAGGCAGGTAACGATTACTAATAGCAAAAAAGGAAAAAAAAAAGTTCAATTGAGAAAAGGGTAAAAGACAAAAGAGAGGATGATAGAAACAAAAATCAAAAAAGGAAGAAAGGAGTAAAACAGAAAAGATGCTAAAAGTTAGTGAAGATGACAGAGCCAGTGTGTTTAATCATGTTTCCTTGGATTAAGATGATCTTCATGCCTTTTACTTTGACAACATAAAGTTCTAGTCATTGTGAATGATATCATTTGAAAAATCTCTTATTTTTATCTCTAATCTCCAAAAGTAAATTGGCTTCTGGGCATTGGGAAGTACTTGATTTATTTTCAATAATAATAATAATAATAATAATAATAATAATAATAATAGCTAACATTCATGTAGTACTAAATATATGCCAGGAATTATGCTTTGTGCATTATACAAGGCCAGACAATTAAGTTCATGACCTCATCCTACAAAAAGTGCTACTTACCTCGTTGCTGAATATCACTATGGTCACCTTCAAAGTACTCCCTTTGGGAAGCTATGCACCAATGCCAGTGCTTAGTTCAGCCTTCAAAGCAATTTTGGAACTCTTTTTCTGGAATGGCTATCAGAGCTGTCATCGTATTACCCTTCATGTCCTGAATGTCATCCAAATGTCTTCCTTTCAATATTTCCTTTATTTTCTGGTAAAGAAAGATGTCATAGGGGCCAGATCAGGTGAGTAGGGAGGGTGTTCCAATACAGTTATCGTTTATTATCTAAAAACTCCCTCACAGACAGTGTCCTGTGAGCTGGTGCATTGTCATGATGCAAGAGCCATGATTTGTTGGCGAAAAGTTCAGGTTATTTTCATCTAACTTTTTCATGCAGCCTTTTCAGTACTTCCAAATAATAAACTTGGTTAACTGTTTGTCCAGTTGATACAAATTCATAATGAATAATCCCTCTGATATAAAAAAAAAAAGGTTAGCAACATCATTTCAACAAGTCTGCAAACTTAATTGTCAGACCACATACATATTTTCATTTGATCCTCACAATAACCTGTGAAGATGCTCTATTGTTATCCCATTTTAGAGTTGAGGAAACTAAGGCAGCCATGCACTGGGGCCTATTTATTGGAAACCTGTATCCCTGTCCCACCAAATACTCACAAAATTCAGGTTATTTTGGAGGCTTCAAAATGCAGACAATATGCTGTTTCAGATTTTATCTTCTGGGCCAAACACCTAATTTTATACCTGAGGAAACTTAGGTTTAAAGAAGGGAAAGAAGACTTCCATTAGGGCCTGCAATACATAGGCTTGCAGAAAGTGAATCCTGTGGCTTAATATACATGTCCTGATGTGTGTGTAGTTCAGTGCCCTCCATCACTGAAATTCAGGGAAGGTTAATAGAACCATAAACAAAGCCTTGCTACATTTTAACTTCATGTTCAAACCAACATAATCATTGCACATTTTCAGCTTGCATATTTTCATATGACTCCTACAAGTAATCTGCTTACTGGACTAGATGTGATGCAGCATTTCAACACATGGAGATTCATCTTTGGCCAGAAGTTTTCCCATGTCTGAGAAAGCACAAATTATTTTTGTTAAAAATTACCTCCTCATTCAAGGCAAAACCTATATTTTAATCTATTTGTGTATATAAGTCATGACTATGACTGTGTCTTTGAAATGATCACCAAATTGTATGTACTTATAATAGCAGCAATAAAGAATAATCATGTATTAGAAGTAAAACCATCCGTCAACTATAGAAATATTGAACGATTATAAGAAAATCTAATATTTGTAGAGTTCATCCTGCCTGAGAAATATCAGTTTCGAGATTGTAATTTGTTGATGACTATTAAAGAACAAAACATTCAATTAAATTTTTGGAAATAATTGTAAACACAGTTATTGATGAAAAATTATTACTAGTTTTTCAGTGTTTAAGGAGTTCATTCCATAGTTTCTTTACTTTTGAATTGGATCAAAATAATATAGCTAATAAAGCATCTATTCTTTTTTGTATGGAGGGATTTTACATAAAGGTGGTATATTTTTCTCCAGTCCACTGGTCTTATAAGAGTTTTCTAAAAATATATCTACTTTATTAACATCAAAAAGCAGACATTGACAGTAGCTAATAGGGAGAATGTTTCATGTTTAGTAGGTAAATATTTTTTTCAATTACCTCTACAGAAATTTATTTATAGTATTGTCTTTTTATACTGTACATGCTTTCTTAAGGAGTCTTGGTCTTGACATTCAGTAGATTTATTTGAAATATCTTAGGTTTTATATACTCGAATTTACTGATGGAAACATAGCTCTTGCAATGCTTACTCGTAAATTCATCAGTTATTCATAGAATAACCCCTTCATTAGTGTCACTGGTCTTAACATTGTCTGATATTAAAATAATTTGGTAGATTTACATTTGGAAGTCGATTTTCTGAACTGTATCTGATAAGGACTTGGAGTACCATTGGCTCACTAGCTACTAGAAGTACATGTGTAATGTTTACTAAGGCAGTTTGAACATTGGACACAGACATTTTTCAATTTTAAAGTTATCAAACTATTTTTCTTATACACAACTTTTTTCTTTGTAGGCTTTATTGGATTTTGCAGGAGGATGCAAAAATACTTTCTCACTCCAAATGGAGAATTTTTTGTTTTAGACTTAATTACCTTTCACTGGTATGCCAGGTAGGTATATTTGAAAAATATCAAAATAGTAAATTAGCAGTTAGCTCAGAAGTCAGTTTTCACCCACAGATCTAGTACGTATTAAAATAAATGTAAATGAATCTTCTAGTTCACAGACCTCCCTAACATCTAAAATATGTACTATACCTAAACTTCGACTTGTAGCTCAGTGCAGTTTCACGTGCATTTATTGACCACCTTTTATGAACCAGTTTCTTTTTTAGGCTCTGGAGACAGAAATACATAAGGCATGTTTCCATAAGCATATGATGTCAGTACAGTGTGGTAATACAATAAAGGGTATGCAAGCCTATATTCAGCCTAAATAATCTATGTGATCTTTTTGCAATTCTCTCTAAGATTCTATAGATCAGGAGTTGGCATACTTTTTCTATGCATGGCCAAAGAGTAAATATTTTCAACTTTGCCAGACATATAATCTCTGTCACAATCACTCAACTTTCCCATTGAAGCTCAAGAACCTACGTATAATATGAGGCATGATCAAAAGATACAGTGAATGTTAAAAAAATATATATTACAGTAAAAGACACATTGCCATTAATCCCCCTCAAAATACTCCCCCTTGTTTCCAACACACTTATCCTGTCATTCTTACCACTTTTTGAAGCTGTTCTGGAAGTCCTCTTTCATGAGTATCTTTAGTTGTGCTGTTCTGGTGGCCTTGATGTCCTGAATTGATTCAAAACATATTATTTTCATGGTCATTTTGACTTTGGGGAAGGGCCAGAAATTACACGGTGCCAAATCTAGTTAATAAGGTAGATGAGAATACACCATAATGGTTTTATTTGACAGAAATTGCGATACCAGAAGCGATGTGTGACATGGAGCATTGTCATGATAGAGAATGGAGTAAAGACACTCATGAAAGCGGACTTCTAAAACTGCTTCAGAAAGTGGCAAGAATGATGGGATAAGTGTGTTTGAAGTGAGGGGGAGTATTTTGAGGGGGATTAATGGAAATATTTCTTTTACTGTTTTATATATATATATATAAAACATGTATTTAAATTTAAACATTCACCCTATTTGTTGATCACACTTCGTATATAAAGGACTGAAAGTGAGCCACCTTTAAGCCTCTGGTACAAATGATCATGCCTGCCTCTGGTGTAGTACCTCTGACCTATGTACCTTTCCCATCTCTCACACTTTCTTTCTTCTCATTCTCTATGTCTTCTTCTCATTCTTTTATTATTTTCTATGCTGAGTCCAAGCCAGAATCCATAATTATCTTCATTCATTTGTATAGCACTGAAAATAAAGAGATTTCAATTCCTCATTTCATGATAAAACTATCAATAATAAGAGCTAACATTTTAAAACTATTTTTGTATGCAGAGCATGCTCTATTACAACTCATTAAATTAAGACTACCCTGTGAGGTAGATATCATTTTCATCTTACGCATAAGGAAAGTAGGCCTTAGAAAGGGGCTGTGATTTGCTCAAGATTTGGCAGCTGGCAGAAGACATGAAGCAATATGCTAATTTTATTATGTCATAGCTATGACCTTTAAAACAAGACAGCGCACACGGAAAACTCCAGTCCCACTTATGAGATCAATAGCTAGTGTGACCAACCTACTTGTTTTGGTTTGTCTGTGACCAAGTGACTTCCCAGCAGGATACTCTTAGTGCTAAAACTTGGAAAATTCTCGGCCAGCCAGGACAATGTGGTCACTATCAATAGCTCTGGCTGTGATTTCAGTGCTTCTTAAACTTGGAATCTCTTGGAAATCTTGTTAATCAGATTCTGATTCTGGTTCTCATTCTCATGGAGTAGAGCTGGGTGGGGCCTGGGAATCTGCCTTTCCAGTAAGCCTTCAGGCGATGCTGATGATGCTCTTTCAAATTTTGTTCCGAATAACAAAGTACCTTTGTGAAATCTCAAGGCTTACACAGACCTCATCAACCAGAATCTGCATTTTAACAAGATTCCCCAGGCGATTCACACATTCAGGTTTAAGGAGCTGTGTTCTAATCCATATCTGAGTGGAGTAAAATAATCTTTACCTGTGCATATTTCCCCTGGTATGCAGGAGCCTTCCTGAATATTAGCCAAAGTTTCACACAACTCCTTTCACCAATCTGCCTTATTTCACCTTTCTGAAAGTCCAGGTATCACCTATTGGCTGATTCCTTATTTTTTCCTAATACCCTGTAAATTTCTTAAAGCCATTTATTTAAGTTTGATGTTGAGTGTTCTTTTCTGTGGCTATTATTCTACAACAGAACATCATTCCATTTGAAAAAAATCAGATGCTCAGCTTTAAAAGGGGTCTTAAAGTCATTTACTTTCCACTGTAAAACTGTACATCAGAATGTACCGTGTTTCCCCGAAGATAAGACCTAGCTGGACAATCAGCTCTAATGCGTTTTTTGGAGCAAAAATTAATATAAGTCCTGGTCTTATTTTACTATAAGACCGGGTATAATATAATATAATACAATATAGTAAAATATAATAAATACCGGTTCTTATATTGATTTTTGCTCCAAAAGATACATTAGAGCTGATTGTCTGACTAGGTCTTATTTTGGGGGAAACACGGTAGTATATAAATTATGACAACAGTAAATTACTGTCTCAGAATTACTCCCTTATGGCACCAGAGAAAAATAAAATAAAATAAAATAAAATAAAATAAAATAAAATAAAATAAAATAAAATTTATTTGGGATAAGTGCTTTCTCTTGCCAAGATGCTGCTTGAGTGTAATGGAGGATTGTAGAAATTATAATGTCAGTTATTCTTCCCATGTTTCTAACTACATGCTAGATATTGTTCCAAATAGTTTAATTATATCATTCACTATTCGTAATGACACTATATGGTAGATGTTATTATTATCTCCAATTATCAGGTAAAACAACTGAACAGAAAAAGACTAATAACTTTTAAGTAGTCAACTCAGGATTGTGGATCCAGACGGTTCAGGTCCAGCATAAGTGCTCTTAACCACTATACACCGTATTGACTGTGTTTCAGCCCCATGTCTCTTTCTTTCATAGTATTGACCAGAATTTGTAATTACCAATTTTTATTTTCACTTTCAATCTGCTTTCTTCTCAAAATTGAACCTCCTTGTGAAAAGGGATCATGTTTGTTTGGCTCCCTATTATATTTCAAGCGCCTGATACATGCTGGGTGCTTAGTTAATATTTGTTAGTTGAGCTAATAAAGCACAAAATATTTAAAGTCTGTAGTCTGTATACATCCAAAATGTAAGGGACCATAGAAGAGAGAGAGAAGTCAGTCTGGGAGAGTTGGGGTATCTTAAAACATCCGCACTGAGAAATGTGACTTTGGAAGCTGGGTTAACACTTTCACAACATCTATTGGTAAAACTTCAATCTGAGATAATTATAAGTCTCCATGTTTATTTATAATTTCATATCTATATATTTCATTTTATTTTAGTTTTAAGAAATCAGAATAGTCATGTTTGCTTTTGTTTTAAAGTAGTCTTGGGGATCATTTGGAAATAATATCTCCGCCGTAAGGCATCTTCAGAACATTTACAAATCATTCTTTCCAAGTTAAATTATAAGATGTTGCAACAACATTTAGGTAAAAGTAGTAAACTGAGTTTACAGTACAGATTGAAAAACTATTGGGCTTAAGATATTCAGAATAATAATACCCTTAAATACTTTTTACTGCTCTGAAAATAAATCCTGTGCTTACAGCTTGCCAAGCTCCCCGCTCATCATCACCTGTTTATCTTCCTCCATTATTAGTTTCCACGTGGAATGTCTTTCCCTTTGATTAGGCCTGTTAGAAACATTGAAGTGATTTAAGGCCTTCCGAGAGTTCCCCAGTGCTGTGGAGCTTTTCAAGAAAATGCCACGCCCTGACAATTGCTTCCTCTGCCCTCTTGCACTTTTGCCTCTGCCACAATCTCTGACACCTCCTTTTGGAGGGTGAGTGGTCTTTCCTTATTCATTTTTTGGTTGTCATGAGTAATTCTCCACAAATGGGTCAGACTTTACTGACTGCATGAACTGTGTCTTTTACGTCTCTGAGTCTCACGAAGCCCAGAACTGGACACATATTAGATGTGCAGTGAATGCTTGTTGAGTATTTCATTTGACTTGAAAATGGTATGTGACTTGAAAAGTCCACATATGTCATTTCTGTTGCCATTATGTGGAATGCTGTTTACTCCAGGGCTTTTTGAAGCTGTTTAAACCTGCTTGTAAACTCAAATGTAGCTGGTGGAAGGCACCTTTTTTTGTTTGTGTGTTTTTTTTTTCCTCAGAGAACACAGTTTGGGAGTGATTGGGGGTCTGAGATAGAAGGAAGGCAGAGAGAAAATACATTTCATCTTCCTGCTAAGTGTATAGGGCCCTTGGGGCTTTTAACAGTCACCTCTAAATCAATTGAATGGATATTTTCACTAAAAGATGGGATGTAGTTTCTGAAATATTGAAAAATTTATTTGTCAAGTTGTTATTACTTTTGCATTTTATATTCAACAAAACCCAAAACATATTTGGACATATTTTTATTATTTGGATGCTGTGAGCATATGACTTATGCATTCTTATGTGTATATAACTTTGTAAGGATGATTATATCAGTTTCTTATTTATTCATTTTTTTTGGCAAAATTAATTTCACCAGTGTAAAATTTCTTTTTCAATTAAATCACAATTACTAAAAAGATTAACTTTTTAACCCATTATCTTGGATAGAAAATTAGTTTCCAAAAGTAAGTAAATAATCTATGAATGGAAATTAAGCATTCTGTGATGCCTCTTTACTCTTCCAAGTCTTACATGTGCCTAGTTAATTTCTTTTCCAGAGTAAGAAATGTTACCATAGGGGCGAGAAAAAATTATGTGTGTGTAACCTATTGCATGGCTAGTAAAACTTAGATCAACTTACAAGTTAACACGTGTCAGATTAAGAGTTAGAGGTATGCTGTTTTAGACCAGAAAAGCTGGGAAAAGTGAGATGCTAAAAATAGATTTACCTACTAGGCTCGAGGAAAACATGAGGCTGACCCAATTGTAGAAAAACCTAGAGCCAGGGGTGTCCAAACTGAGGCCCACGGGCCAACTGTGGCCCATGATCCATTGTTAATTGGCCCACAGCAAATTCCAAAAACATATTTGGTTTACTTAAATAAACCAGGTGAGGCAGTACGTACTTCACCTCGAGTGAGTGGCCTGGCTGTTTGTGTATTTTACCGCATATGGCCCTTGGTGAAAAACGTTGAAAAAATTTGGACACCCCTGACCTAGACGAAGAACAAGCACACAAGCTGCCTAAAGGCAGCTGAATAGAGTTAGGGAGATGAAGAAAGAGATATTGGGTGGCTATCCTAGTGCATTTATTGATGCGTCCAAGAAATAATATCCAGCTGATCATCATAAAAAAGATTCCTGGGACTGTAGGTTTAGGAAACCTGAGATGAGATTCGAGAAACTTTACTTTGGATACACTCCCCCAAGAGATTCAGGTCATCAGCTATGCTTGAGAAGTACCGACTTCTCAGACTTCAGGAGGCAGATTCCAGACCAATTTTGGAACCAGGAACCAGGCAGAGGTTTCTTAGACTAAAGCAAATCAGGTAGGCTCCCAACATACCAATCGCCCAATCAAAACCAGACTCTTATAGTGGTGGTAGCTTTGTGTTCCATTTTGAGGAATTTGAACTTCATGCTGACTGAGGTTTCAAACTACCCAACTTTCTAGGATTTCATCTAGTCTCACGTCTGGGCAAGCCATCATTACTTGTAAAGAGTCACTACCACATTATACTCTTCTGTTGAGCAAACTGAGTATTTCCAGTTCAGTAAAAGCTAGAATAAAGGAAACTTTTTTGTTTGTTTGTTTTTTGTTTTGTTTTTAATGTTGTGTCTATTTTTTCCTTATATTTAAGTATTTTGTGAACAAAGGTAAGTCAAATGCAACATTTGTGTGGTGTTCTTCTAATATATAAAATGAATCTGATGATAAACTGACATCAATACTTTTTTTAATTGTGTCTTCCTGGAGCAATGTTTCCAAATTTTAGCTGCCCCAGAACCACTTGGAGGGCATATTAAAACAGTTTGTTGGGTCTCACTGCCAGAGTTTCTGATTCAGAGTGGCCTGGGTATAGAATTTTTGCTAGCAAATTCTCAGGTGATACTGACCTCCTGGTTCCGAGACCATGCTTTGAGAATCATTGTCCTAGAGTTCTTCGTTTTTGTGACAGTATTACCTAAAGTATGAAAACTACATACAATCATTATATATTGAAATGCTAATTTGGTAAAGCATCACTATAAAAGAAAACCATGTTTTCTAATACTAATGAAAAGTAAAAGCAGGGACCAAGTAATATAGTCACTGTATCTTTGAGCTTGTTTGTTGTTGTTTATTTTTTAAGATTGCACATATAAGTGAGATCATATAAAGTATTTTGTCTTTTTTCTGTCTGACTTATTTCACTTAGCATAATGCCCTCATTGTCCATACGTGTTGTCTCAAATGACAAGGTTTCATTATTTTTCATGAAAAATAATATTCCATTATGAATAATATTCCATTATGAATAATTCCATTCTGAATAATATTCCATTATGTATATATACATACCACATTTTCTGTGTCCATCTATCATTGGACATAGGTTGTTTCCATATCTTGGCTTTTATAAGTAATTCTGTAGTGAACATGGAGGTGCATATAGCTTTCTGAATTATTGTTTTATCTTTTCAAAGAACCAGCTCTCAGTTTCATTGATTTTTTTCTATTGTCTTTTTAGTCTCTATTTAATTTATCTCTGCTCCGGTCTTTATTTCTTTCCTTCTATTAACTTTGGGCTTTTTTGTTCTTTTGCTAATTCTTCAAGGTGTGTTATGTTAGGTTGTTTCTTTGAAAAATTTCTTGTTTCTTGAGGTAGGCATTTATACTATGAATTTACATTTTAGAACAGCTTTTACTGCGTTCCATAAATTTCACTATATGTATTTCTATTGACTCAAGGTATTTTTTTTTCCACTTTTCTTTGATTTCTTCATTGACTCATTGTCTATTTAGTAGCATATTATTTAATGTTCACATATTTATAAATTTCCAGTTTACTTCTTATAATTGATGTCTAGTTTTACCATTGTGGTTGGAAAAGATGCTTTATATGATTTTAATCTTCATGTATTTGTTAATACTTGATGTGTGGCTTAAGAGATGATCTGTCCTGGAGAATGTGTCATGTGCACTTGAGAATAATATATTCTGCTTTTGGATAGAATACTCTATATATGTCTTTTAAATCCTTCCAGTCTAATGTATCATTTAAGGCAATGTTTCCTTGTTGATTTTCTATCTGGATGATCTATCCATTGATGTAAGTAGGCTATAAAAGTCCATTGCTATCATTGTATTACTATTTCTCCCTTTAGGTACCTTAATATTTGCTTTATTTATTTAGGTACTCCTATGTTGGTGCTTAAATATTTACAAATGTTATGTCCTCTTGTTCGATTGACCCCTTTATTGTGATGCAATACCCTTATCTGTCTCTTTATTACAGTTATTGTTTTAGGGTCTATTTTTGTCTGTGTAAGTATAGCCTATATTTATATTACTTTACATTTCCTCAATGATAAACAAAAGGAGTGGACTATCATTAGGTAGTCTCAAAAAACTTTATCATTAATTTATCAGTGCCAAGAATTCAAGAACAATATTAATTACCTAATCGTTTTTTAAAAGCAAAATCTAGATTTAAAAAACAAATGATTTTTCTTGATTTTTATCTTTATTCCAATTTGCTTATTGATTTCATAACCAAATAATGTATTTATATAATGTGTAACAGAAAGAAGCAAAATAAATAAACTGTCGATAAAATAGAACTTAAGAAATTGATTAGTTGGCTAAAATGTTTTTTGGCTGCCTTTGAATTTAGTCACACAGAGTGACCATATCTAATGGATGGGAGTTTACACCCTCCAAATGTAAAGGATGATAATTAGAATTGGCGCATTTATAGTTCAGGGATAGATCTTGATTAACACCATACTGGATATCATTGTGAGCTAATGTTATGTAACACACAATTTTAAGCTTGCCAATAATATTTATTTTGATATTTATTATATACAGAAAAACTGAGAGATTGAGAAGGGATATACTGGCTATCTGTTGTCCAAATAAGTAAAATATTAGACAACAACCATATGGTCTAAAACTATTTACCTTTATTTTTATTTACTCAAAGTGAATTGTGCTACATCTTCCAAGGGGATAAGTGCACACTGAGGAATATTTTGCTGAGATAACATTACTTTCTAAGAACCTTAAAGCATTTGACTTTCACTTGGCATCTCCTTTCTGTTCCCATAACTTGTTCTGGTATTACCATCTTGCTTCTGTGTTATTGCTTCAAAATGTTTGTTTTGGCAGAACATTTTTCTTAATATAGCTTTGTTAAGTGGTGCCATTTTCTATATGAGCTTAAGGAATGCTTATCCCAAAGGATAAAAATGGAGAAACCCAATGGCTTTTTCTGTGGGATGTCATTGATTCACCAGCGTTCATCAAATAGTTTTTGGCCAGCTGGTGGGAGAGTGAAACACATTTTGCTGATGAGATCGTGTTCTCCAGTGGCTTTTAATGGAATGATTTGGTGCTTCCTTGAGCAACCTGTACCTTAGCTATTTATTCTAGTCTTAGCAAGACCTGTCTAATGATATTCTGGTATCATAAGGCAAGGGTGTTCTTTTAATACAGGATAGTTCAGGGCTCTCAAATGCCACTAGATTGTGCATCTTCCACTGGTTTCCCACATATAACCTACACGTTCACACACTTTAAAAATTACATCTACACAATTCAATTATACAATGTTTAATATAAAATAATAAAGAGATTGCCATTTTTAAACCAAATATACAGGTGCTAATTTCTGAATTACCAGATTTATTTTTCTAAAATGCCTTGGCTGTTGAGATTTGCACTATTTCTTAATTTATAATGTATCATTCTCATTCTTCTGGAACCGACTTTTCCTCTTTGATTCAAGTAGCACACTCAGGGAATGCCATGTTTATACATGGCCCTGTTTTCTTGGCCATAGTTGATGGACCCAAGGTGGGCTTCTATCATAATCTTACTGGTTCAGCCACTAAAGAGAAACTAATCATGATCATCCCATTTCATAGCAGGAGGAATTGGCCTCACTGGCCCAGTTTATTGGTCAATGGACAACTTCTCATATAAAAACTGAGGCACTCTCAACAAGTTTGTTTTCCATTGACTGTAGAGAAATGTGATATGTAGAGAAAGAGAAGAATAAAGTCAGTATTAAGGTAATTGGAGGAGGAGTTGGATAATCTTGATGGAGTCCAAATCTGTAGCTTTAGTTGTACCTGAAGCCTTGATGCATTCTGGACTATAGCACAGCTGATTGTTCATTTAGATACTCCAGTGTTCATCTAAAAGTTTTCTATATTTTTAATCAAATCTGGGTTAGCTTGCTGCTGATTATAGATAAGAAAATCCTACCTACCCTGTTTCCCGGAAAATAAGACCTAGCCAGATAATCAGCTCTAATGTGTCTTTTGGAGCAAAAGTTAATACAAGACCCAGTATTATATTATGTTACATTATATTATATTAATTATATTATATTATGTTATGTTATGTTATGTTATGTTATGTTATGTTATATTATATTATATTATATTATATTTATTATATTATATTATGCCTGGTTTTATATTATATGATATAACACCCCGTATTACATTATAGTAAAATAAGACCAGGTCTTATATTAATTTTTTTCTCCAAAAGATGCATTAGAGCTGATGGTCCAGCTAGGTCTTATTTTTGGGGAAATGTGGTAATATATGGGGACAGCAGAGATCATGAGCTACGTGGGCCAGAGAAAGTGGTCTACCTCACTTGGAGTACAGCGCTAAACTGTATTCCCTCCAGCATCCTCCCAGCAGACTACACTGTTTGGATATTCTAAGACTATGCTTTTGTGAATCAATGTGTTTATTAAGGATTGCTTTTCATTAAATTAAGTAACATCATAACTAGAAAACAAACTAAAACACAGAGAAACAGTAAAACACTATCATTATTACAGTTAATATGGAGGTTGTCAACTGCATTTGTAAAAGACTATTCTTTATAAAAAACAAACAAAAGAAAAACATGTGACAAGAATGTACGACAATGTCAGTAAGATTAATGAATGTATTATGTCTGAAATATACTGAGTGTGTCCAAGCATGAATCCCTATATCGGAAACAATGGAGAGAACATGGCTAATATCCTTTGAGGCACTGTGAGTTAATTCATAAATAAAATATTTATTCCTGAATAAACATTTTATATAGTCACTCTCTTCAGTTAACTATTTTTTTTTTTATTTGTACTGATTTGTTATTGCTGCTATCTTTTTTGTACTTCTAGAAAAAAGATTAGAAACCCTCAGACCTTGAGCCAAATCTGGCCCATTGGAACAAAACAGTGCTGTTCATTTAGTACCATCAATGGCTGCTTTCACACTATGATGGCAGAGTTGAGTAGTTGTGACAGAGGGCATATTTCCTGCCAAGCCTCAAATATACTAGCTGGCTATTTACCGAAAAAGTTTGTCAACCCCTATTCTAAAAGCTCATTTTCTGATACATGTGAGAAAAAGGATTTTGATTTAAATATATTTTGATTTAAATATATTTTTGAAATACTCAACGTTTTAGGGGAAAAAAAGCACTATAAATTTATAAACACATGCATACATTTTGTATTCCTTTTGTCCAGTACATCCTATGTGGGCAAATTTATTTGATGGATCAGTTAATAAATTGCCTAATTCTTGTGACTTGAGTTGTTCTGATTAAGTCTTCCATTTGAAAATATTCTGAGAATTGGTAGCACATTCCTGAATGTTTTCTAACTTTCAAGTTACATGTCACCTTGTTGTGTAAAGCTCTCCAGGACCAGGAATTTAGGAGTTTTCCCTAAATTCCTTCTCTTGCCTATGCTGATTTCCACTCCTTGCTTTAATCAGTCTTGAGAGCCAATTCAAGATTAAAAATTTCCCACAAGTTTGAGGCACAATAAGGTATAGGCATTAATCCCATGATATTGAAGGTTCACACATTGTACCAGCTCTGGGTGACACCCTCTAAGAAAATTGGATCAGATTCTGACAGCTAAGTTAAACTCTGATCTCTGTCATTTACCAGAGTGCTGTTACTAGGTAAGCTATTTAACTTGTACGATGGCCCACAGGGCTCTGCATGATGAGAAACATTCATGCATATGTGTATAATGGTGGTCTTGCTGCTTCTCACACCTGACATAAATACTCTCACCTCTTTGTCTTTGCCCATGCCGTCCCTTCTTTCTGGGATGCATTCTCTTTGATAGCTATGTGGTTTATTCTCATACTGAGTACCCCTGATGCTTCCTCTGGCAACTGTATTGAAAATTGTTCAATCACCTGCAATACACACACTCACTATTCATTTTTCTTATTTATTTTTCCTTAACATTTATCATCATCTGACATAAAGTGTATTTTACTGCTCCATTTTATTTGTCTACTAGAAATTTGTGTCTTTGACTTCAAAAATTTTTTACTGCTTAGCTTCATGATGCATTCCTAGTACTTAGAATGAAAAGTTCTCATAAAATATCGGTTTAACAAATGAATAAATGATATGAACCATTTGGAAATAGTATGTGTCACTCATTCATATGGATAAGTCATAGATGTTATACATTAAGTGTGTAAAGTTGTAAAATAGCATATTTCTATTCCAGTTTATTGCATATATTTTTAAATCACTTGGTTTTTCTAGGATTAGTAACATTTCTCCACTTTAGAGTAGCTCACTGGAATAAAAGCAGCTGACAACTCTTATTAGAGTTAAAATCCACAATATTCACAATAATAGAAATATAATACTCATTTTGCACATTTTATTTTTCCTCTCTCCCTCCATTAATCTTTTTGTCTCCCTCTTTTCCTCTTCACTGTGGTAAGGGCCATGGATTTTGCATTCTGCATATAGGTTAAGAATGCTACCTTATATTTCAAAGACTGATTTATTTGTTCATACAATATTAGTCATGTACATGTTAGATTTTTTCAATAAAAAAGTATGTAAATAAATGAACATTATGTGTAATTACAAATAAATTAATTGTATATCATCTCATGGAAGCACAGATTTATACCGGTCATAATTTGGTACAAAGGAAAAACTGAATTAAAAAATCCTACCATAATATTCTGAGACTAGGCTTAAACACCTACCACTTGGTGAACTTAACACTTCAGTATCATGTTCAGCTTCACTGTTTGCTTTGTGAAATGAAACCATGACAACATTTAAAGGCATTTTTCTATATTTTTCTATTAATCACTGTATAGGTGTGTATGCATTTCTGAAAAGCCCTTAAAAGAACATGAGAAGTACATTCCAAGTAAAACCACTTGAACGTGAGGGAAAAGTCTCCCTGGCAGTTAGAGCAGAGCTTTAAACAGTTGTTGCTTGAGTGGTCTCTCTTATGTCTCACTTTAGTGCTGATTTTTGTTATCTTCTTTGAGACCTGATAAAGAATAAAGATACTTAATTTAGGAAGCACTTACGGTGATATCTATTCATCACAGCTTCGGCGCTAAGACATGTCAGTGATTTTTCCTGCCCTACTGAAATCATAAAGTAAGATATATTTCAATAAACAGGAGAAGGAAAATAATATATCACTAGTTGTACAGTGGCAGTTTAAAGTCAATTAGATATAAATTTCCAAAAAATTTTGTTAATATATGCTAAAGTCTAATTTGGCTAATTAAATAGAATGGTCAGCTTCTTTTTTGAAGAAACCTGTTTTATATCACTGCAGTAAAATGAATACCTTTCCAAATATTTTGGTGGCAAAAATTTATAAAAACATTTTTTTATGAGTTAAAGGCTTTAAAAGTATTCTGATAACATATATCAATGATAACACTTGAAATAGTTATCACAAATCATACATTCATGTTTAGTTTACAATTTTGTTGGCATAAAGCCACTGATGATTAGTCTTCCAAATTTTTCCTTTCTTTTCTTTTCCTTTTTTTGAGGCAGGGGACTTTTCTTTATATTATAAGTTTCTTCTTTATCAATAATTCATGTATATTTGGGGGATAGGGGAACTGCTATGAATAATATAGTAGTCACCTGAAGATTATTTAATATTTCCCAATTAAGCAGAAACAAAGGATAACATGTATTATACATTTTAATAAATGAAATACCAAATTATACTATTTTCTATTCATTCTTTTATTCACCATATATATACATATATATAAATATATATGTATATATATGAATATATGTATATAAGTATATATATAGTGAATAAAAGAATGAATATAAAATAGTTTAATTGCATATTATATGCAAATTTAATTTAGAAATATCTGTGTGTGGCATTTCAGGAATTTTTAGGGGGAAAAAATGTTTCTGCTTTGAATTTTTCCCCCAAAAAATCTAATCAAGAATATTTGATAAAGGTATGATAATTTCTATTAAAGACAATCAACACTAGTCATATATCACATGCATTTGGAAATAGTTTTTTTTTAAAGATTGTGAAATATTAGATGTTTATAAACTGTGTATCTTTAAATTATAGAAAGAGTTGTGAGTTGAGTTGAATCCCTCAGACAGATACATTGAAATTCTAAACCGCAATGTCTGTGAACGTGACCTTCTTTGAAAATGGAGTCTTTGCAGATGCAATCAAGTTAAAATGTAGTCATGCTGGGTCTTCAAGCCAAGAAAAGTCAAGGATTTCTGGCTACTACCAGAAGCTAAGAGAGAGGATTAGAACAGATCTCCCTCAGAGCACCCACAAGGAACCAATCCTGACAATACCTTGATTTCAGACTTCTTGCCCCCAGAACTAGGAGAGAATACATTTCTGTTGTTTTAAGATAGCCAGTTTGTGATGACTGTTATGGTAGCCCTAGGAAGCTAACAGAGTAAGTCTTTAATTTGTAAAAGAAATCCCCTTATGGCCAATTAAGGAAGGATCTAACTGAATTTATACTGAAAGTCACAAAAGACATAATCATGAGTCTCTCTTATTTCAGGAAATTTAGCCGTAAGATAAGTTTATAAAATTAATAGGCACTCCCAGTAACATTTGGGATTAGGCACTGCTGCATAGGACAGGAAACCAAATAACAGTAACTGCAACAGAATAGAAATGTCCTCTTACTGAAAGAATTCAGGAGTTACTGTGAGGATCCATTTTTCTTGTTGTCCCACTGTACTTCTCACATGGCTTCTACTCTAGGTCAAGCTCCAAGCTCCAGACATCACATCTGCATTTGTCAGTTGGAAAAAAGGACATGAAGGTCACACCCTCTCCCTTTAAGTATACTTTTCAGAAGCCACACTTTACCCTTCTGTTTCCACCTCATAGAGCAGAAGTTAGTCAAATGACCACATTTTGCTGGAAGCTGGGCTGAGAGCTGGAGTCTTCTTTCCCTGTAGCTATGTACTGGGCTAAAAATCAGGGGTTCCCTATTGCTAATAAAGGAGAGGAGAATGGATATGGGGACAACCAGAGGTCTCTGCCATACCCAACAAATCCAAAAATGAAGCAAGTCCTCTTGGAGCATAAACTTCATTAAAAAGAATCCATTTTTAACTTTACTAGACAGTAGTTGAAGTCAAAGTAACCCATAAAGTGAAATGGACCATCCACAAACAGAACTCTCGACTCCCTGGTCTAAGTATCTCAGGGATCTTTCTACTTCTTTCAATCCCCATTGACTCCAATATCTTTCACCTGGACCACTGTGCTAGCTTCTTCCTAATTGGCCTTGCTGCTTCTCTAGTCTGGCACCTTGCGATGTACCTTCACCGTTTACTGATTTCCAGTATCCTAAAGATGATGTCTGATTTTTAAATGTGACTTACACAGACCTGTGTGAACTTTTACCTCCCATCTTCACATTCTGCCACTCTTCATCGTGTCGCCTATGATTCAGTCATTCTAGGTTTTCCTAGGTTCCTTCATTGTTAATTGTTTCTTAAATTTTCATTATTTTACCCATTTTTCCACTGGCTGGGTTATTCATATCTACCATCTGCCTAGAGAACATCTCTTTATTCCTTAAATCTCAGCTTAAAATTGCATCCCTATGGAACCCGTCTTCATCTCATTTTAACTAGCACAATAAAATTCCTATGCTTACTCCTTGTTCTTTTTTAAAACTACCAGTTTCATTTTAGATTTTGTTGTTTAGTATCTATCTTCCCCACTAAAGAAGTACCTCTTTGTTTTTTTTTTCTCTCTCTCCTTTATGTCAATTCTTAGTATAGAGCCTGGGATACATTAAAATAAGAGCTCACTAATTATATATATATATATATATATATATATATATATATATATATAACTATATATATAACTATATATATAACTATATATATAACTATATATATAAATATATATAAATATATATATTTATATATATGTAATTATATATATGTGTGTGTGTATATATATATATGTATAATTGTTTAAGAAAGCTACTCATAAATTGACATCTAAAATACATGAGTGAATATTCTGTACACCTATTAACTCGTTATCTTTGTACATTGTTTTCACAGGTTCTAGCATATTTGGCTTACAGTAGTGCTTTTTGATCATTTGCTGAATTAATGGAATTACAAAGCTTTTAAAAATTTTAACCAACAATAATTGCTTCTTTGTGCAGCAGGCATGGTGCTAGGATCTAGATGTATACTAGCGAGTAAAACAGGCTCTGATCTCATCCTCATGGAGCTTCCATTCTAGGATAAATTATATGTCTAACAATGGGGATTGTTAACAATAGAATATGGTGCATCTATACAGTATACTATTTTGTATCTCTCTAAAACAATGTAGCAGAAACATATCCTATTGAGGTAAAAAAAGATGTATTGCTAAGTGGAAAAAAATCAGGTTACAAAACAGTATTTCCTTGTTGTGTATATGAGTATATTGAAGCATTAAGATCACAATAGGGAAAGTGTTTCTCTGAGATGTTGTTAAAAGTGGTTATCTCCAAGGGTTCCTTTGTCTTTCTGAAATGTGCTTTATTTAAATAAATAAATAAATATATATATATATATATATATGCACACACATATATATTATATATATATATAATGCTAGTCTAATACTAAAAATTATATTCTCTTATTTATGAGGTCCCATATATATATATGTATATAATATATTATATATATAATATATGTATAATAATTTTAGTATTATTAGACTATTGTTTTTCAATAATTAAATGCTACATTTGATTACTGGAAAAGTCAAATAGCTATTCTATATGAATGGCTATGAATCATAATGGAGTTATGTATCTTAACATAGAGTATTTTAGTTGCAGAGATAGAAAAGTACTTACCTCATAGAATAGATGTGGCAGAAATAACTTAGTTGAATGATTTTGAATACTTTGATCACATTAATTTATTTAAACACATAACTTATACCCTATATGCTGTGGAACTGATTTGTACCACAGTAAAATTAAACTAAGCAAAATAGCCAGGCTCTATTTCCTGAGTACCTGTTGTGTTGTAAGCATCAAAATAAGTATGTAATGTACTCTGTTGCTAATTCTCACTGCCATCCTGCAAGGTAGAGGCAGGTAACTTGCCCAAGGTTACTCACTAAGTGGCAGACTAGGGATTTGAATCTGTCCGTCTAATTCCGGTACAGTGTGGATGTCAGCAGGAACAGGGGAAGGTCACGCAATTCTGTATATACAAGAAAGTCTCCTTCCTGGAACCTTATTATATTGACAGTGTGTCCTAGTTTATCCTCCAAAGTTCTCAGGTGTCAGCAGGCCTATTTTCATGTGATTGGTAATCTATGTTCTCCTGAAAATACTCTCATCTAAATAAAATGATTTCAGAGCTCTCAATGAGGACTCAAACAGAGAGTAAAAAATACATCAGTCTTTTCCCAAAATAATTTTATCTTTTAATATTCTTTTTTTCCCCCACCTTGGGTAGAATCCGATTATTACTAAATACTATTTCCAATTGCTATCCTTTTTTGGCACTAAAGCAGATTTCTACTGACCTCTCTGCTTCAGAATAAAGACAAAATCAGACTAGAGCATTTGCCATCTCCGTCTGTCTTCTCTGGGGAGTTTTTGAGACACATGTGCACTACTCTGGTTTCATGGCTTTTGCTACTAAGCCAAGCTCCTGAAGTTCATTACTTCAAGAAATCAGAGTGGCAAGTATATGAAAGGTGGTCATGTAACACCATCCTTCACTTGGTTAGGGTCTCATAAAACCTGTCAAAAATAATATCAGCATCCAGCGCAGTCATGACACCTTTTGGATAAGAGGTCTCAATGTTTATATTAAAAAAAATCAATCATTCTAAATACTGACTCAAGCTTGTCTTTTCATAGCAATATTTCCATTTGCAGTAAAGATGTACGGGGAGGACTCTTCCATGTTCATGGCTCTTGTATCAATGTCAGAATTAGTATATAGAGCATCCATCAAATATATATACAAGGTGAACTGAGCATGACTTTTACAAAGTCGTGTATTTTGGGGATTTTACAAGCCTTCTTCAAACACCCTGGAAGCAGTCACATTGACAAGTGCCAGGCTACTTTCATAAACAAAATACAAAAAATAGCAGGATTTGGCCTAAGAACTCTATTAGTATATCTGTTCAGAGGTTTGAGTTCTTAATTTTCAAATTACACTATAAATGTTGATAAATGGCAGAGATACTTGCATTTTGTTTTCAGACATGATAAACATAGGAAGCTGTTCATATACAGATCTGAAATACTTATTGGTTGATTACTTATTAAAAATGGAGAGTAAAATAATTTAAGAAAAATTATGCTTACTTCCAGCTTACTAAGTATGCAAATGCCTTAAGGATTATAAAAGTAATTTATCAACTGGGGTTTTTGTTTGGTTTTTTGTTTGTTTGTTTGTTTGTTTTTTCTACAGAGATTGCATGTGACAGGTGTTGCATTTCTATGGGATCTTCTTTGTATGTAAGAAAACTGATTTCTCACATTTAAGAGTCACGACACTCCAAAAGAACATAATACATTACACAGTGCCTCCATTCCAGATACTGTACAGATGTTTTATACCCATCGGCATAGTTAGCCTTACATAGGAAAATAACTACATAGAGACTGATCCCTGAAACTTTAGAGTCTTCATGGAGTTTTATTTTTATTTATTTATTTGTTTTTGATCTTCTGGAAGGAGCAGTCTCCTGAGTTCCTCTGTATTTTATCAAATATCATAGTTTAATTAATGTACCACCATACTCTCAACCATTGCTGATGATTACCATTATTGTATTGCATAATACTACACAACCCCCTATTACTGTGATTTATATCTTTAAAATAATGTTTAGATAAATTATGTGTCCTATCTTGCTACTTATTGAACTACACCACATTGCCTGTCAAGGATGTTCATGTAAAAGACCCCACAGTTCATATTTGTTTCATTGACAGAGCTTAGCATGACATCTGCCTTGCATGTGGTAGACATGTAATGTATTGAATGAATTAGTCTTTTTTTATTGTTATGGTCAACAACTATATATTCATCTAACTACTCAGAGTGGAACCATGAATACGTAATTCTTTTTTGTTTGTTTCATTGCTCTTAAGCTTCAGTTAGACATGGTTTTGGCAGACTGTAATCAGTAATATGATATAAAACATTGAACATGCACTTATCCTTGTTCCCAGGAAACTAATTGAATCATTAAGCTATAGCTATTAGAAAACTGACCGAATGGTATAAACTTAAGTTATGAACTTACCAATGATCTAATTTCACTTCACTTACCATTTTCAGTCTCTTTCCTCTTTCTCTCTCCCCTGTGGAACTATGTGAAGCAGTTGCAGAGCATAAATACATCCTACTTAAGAATTGCATTAATCTGGGCTCCCTAAATCTATGATTGGAAACACTTAAGAGTCTGTTCTGCCCCATCAAATATTACTCAGTATATTTATAAATGTGGCTTCAATTAGATGACTCCAAAATTTATATGCCTAATAAACTCTCCACATCTCCTCTACCTCGGGTTCCTGACTAGCTACGGCTGCCTACCCCTAGCAAAAAACAGATTTGCACCACCAAGCTATGTGGTTTACAAAAGCATATTCATTATTATAATGCATTTTGTCTTTTGTGAGGAAACACTATCATTTTCTGAATACTGACTACAGAACATAAAACTTTATAGAGTTTCCTTGGTTGGTAGGAATAAAAAGAAGAGCAGGAGACAATCTCTTCTACATTTTTGTAATTATCATTGGGAGAATGGTATACCAGAATCTCCAGCCAGTGAAAGAAATTTGTTATCAAGAGGGAACAAAAGAGGGTTGGGAAGCAGTCCGTTGATATTCACTGGACATTCCCAGTTCATCCATTTTCTTTTTCCTTCATCCATTTGTTTCTTCATCCACAAGACTGTAAACTCCGTAAGAGCAGGGACCATGTCTCTTCTGTTAAACATTGTGTTCCCAGTGCCTGGTGCAAAGCATATGGGTTCAATAAATACTTGCATGAACAAATATTTTGCGAACTAACACAGTACTCAGTAGTATGCTACATCTTGTGTATACAAAGATAAAAAGGATACAACCGTGATCCTCAAATAGCTCACAAGATATTAGAGCCAACACACATGGTAAGAATAATTAAAAATCAATGCAGGTGCTGTAATAAAGGTGTGTACAGAATTCAATGGTCTCATAGCCTTTCCCCTCAAGTGTTTCATATTGAACTTATGGATAAATAAAACTGCCGAGTCTCTTCCACATAATCTTACTTTCATTTGCAGTCTTCAGAGTCCAGTGCTTACCTATAAAACTTCCTTTTGTGCCCGCTCGCATGTTGCATTGCTCTTTAGTGAGGGGCTGGTGGGAAATGGGAGGGGGATATTTACATTTCTGTATGTACATCTCATTTTTTTTTTTTTTTTAGCTTAAGTTGTAAATTCCTTAAAAGCAACTATTTGTCATTATTTGTATCTTTGGAGGAATGTTGAGGAGAACCTTGCTCATAATAGGTATATGATCGTTGCTTTTTAATTGATAAATTAAATGCAGTGAAATCCATAGATTGCAAAATACTAAGTGTTGCATTTAAAAAAATTGGATGTTATAAGGGTACTTATAAATACTTTGTAACTATGAATGAATGTTCCTGGATTGGGGGCTACAAGTTCTAATACAGAAATTTCAAGCACCTTAATTGTCTACTTGGTTTCAGAATGTAGAACATGGGATAATTATCTGAAAAATGGTTCTGATTTTGGTTCATATTACACACCTACCGTGTAACATATGCTATGCCACTAATGTCTTTTTAAATGTGCCTCTCATGCAAGTCCATAATATTTGGATAGTTAGAGAGAATGGTGCAATTAAAGGTTATGCATGTTCCTGTGTCCCTATAGCCATGGCTGGTTAACTCAGTTAGTTAAAGCATAAAGTTATTAAGGCCAAGGTCGAGAGATTAATATCCTTTGCGGTCCAGTTACCTTTCATTCTGTTTCTGGCGAGAGACTAAACACCAAATTCTAGCCTGCTAACTCTCAAAGGCATACTTTGGCTGAAGGAGATTGGCTGAGAATATATTGATGGATCAGCAGAAATCAATCTTACTTGGGAAAAGCAGCTCAAAGTACATATACCACTAGCATCATCTTAAATGATCCATTTATGCATTCATTCAAAATTTGTGGAGCACCTACCTAGGACCCAGCTCTCTACTAGACCCTGGGGATATAAAGATTATTGTGACACTATATCTGCTCTGGAAGAGCTCTCAGATTTATTTTTACGACCTTGTCTTAGTCCATTCAGGCTGCTATAACAGAATACCATAGTCTGCTTAGCTTATAAACAACAGAAATTTATTTTTCACGGTCCTGGAAGCTAGAAATCTGAGATCATGGTACCAGCATTGTTGGGAGAGAGCCTTCTTACAGGTTGCAGACTTCTTGTTGTATCCTCACATGGTGAAAGGGGCTAGGGAGCTCAGTGGGGTCTCTTTCATAAGAGCACTAATCCGGTTCTCGAGGGCTTCACTTCATGACCTAACTACCTCTGAAGGCCCCGCATGCTAACGCTATCACATTGGGCATTAGGGTTTCAACATACGGATTTGAGGGGATACAAACATTCAGATCATAGCAGTCTTCAAGTTTCCTAGAGTTGGTTGTTTTGACTGATAGGAGGATTGTAACATTCTCTGTCTTTAGTTGGTTGGTGAAAAGATATATGTAAGCCACCATTTTTATCTGAAAGCCTCGCAATGCAATCTTTTGCCCTGTCAAAACAGTTTCTAGTCATAAAGAAATATATTACTTTTAATGTTTCAGATAAATATCCTGTATGAACTTTGTACATTTTCTGAAGCTTTGAGAGGCTGACGATATGGAAAATTTACTACTATTTATAAACAAGTAGAATATTTTTCTACATTCTCACAAATGGATATTCAAAAAAGAGTGATAAAATAATCAACAGAAGTATTATTTTGAATTATTTCCATGAATAAGATACCAGTCTGGTCATTAAGAAAATATGGAATAAAATTTAGTTTCCCAATTTTAAGACAAATCTAAGTCAGCACTCAAGTCATAAAGTTGAATCCATTCAGAATAAATAATTATATGTACACAAAATACAAGAGATTTTTAAATTTTGTAACAGATTTTCCTTGATTAAAGTATAATCATATATAAATTCATGCCTCATTGTTTCAGAAAATTATTTGGAGGTGTCTTACAAAAAGCATTCATCCAATAAGAGAAAAAATAAACTAATGGAAAAGGAAGAAAAGAAACTGGTGGGGAAAAACAAAACAAAACAAAACAAACAAACAAACAAAAAAACTAGTAGAAATGGGATAAATGAACTAGTGGAAAATGATACAAAGTTTATGATAGACATATATTTTCTGTCTATCTAAAGATAGACATATCTTTATTGAGAAATTAATGTGATTTGGAGCTTCCTGTCAGCCATGAGAAAATAAGAAACATAATTGGCTACAGAGCTTTCATTAGAAAGTAAAACACTTGTCAATTTCTCAGTTTTTTTTTGTTTTTGTTTTTGTTTTTTTTTCCTTGCACAAAATTCTAGAAATATGTTAGACCTTATCATGAAGAGATGCTGTATGACATAATAGTCATTGTAAACTAAAATAAGTTTATAACAAATGTGTCTGTTTCTTGACATCAGTGATAAAAATGAAAAGTTTCATGTTAGAATGCAAGATAATAGATGTGATTCAACAAGAGACCAGGTACTGTGGACAGAGTATGGCTCTTTCTGGTATTACAACTTTATTGAGGCACATAACTCACATTTCATAGAAGTGTGTTTGGGTTCCATATCCCTTCCTATTTCTCCTAAATATAATTTATCTTAGCCGGTTCATTGATAGGGGTTGGTAATAAAACGTTAGCTATATAAGGTTTACCTTGTAAAGGTAACGGAGTTTGGAGGCTATAAAATTCTGTGAGACTATGAGATAGCAGTAGAAAGATTATTTAATGTCAGAAAACACTTGTTTCCAACATTTTTCATATGAACTACTATATTCTTCCCTCTTTCAGTTTTTCCCCCTATACAAACATGAGGACAACAATGTAAGCTTTCTCTGTAATATAATTTTATGAAGTTGAAGATATGTATATGTATGTTTTTTGTAAACCACACACTATTTTAAACTTTATATATTATTGATAGTAAATATAATTTATTTATATTATAAAATTAAATATAAATAAATATATTTTCATGTGACAAAATATCGTTAAACTGGACCCATCTGTGTTAAAAATTCTGACTGCCCAAGTAGTCTATGATGATTGTAAAATTATAAAAATCTGTTCATGCTTCATAGAAAGTGAAAATCTCAAGTAATAGAAAAGAAAGTAGCAATAAATAAATAAATAAATAAATAAATAAATAAAAAGAAAGAAAAGGAGAAAGTAACTAAATGGCACCAAAGAGTAGATGACTAAAATGCAAAAAATGCCAAAATGGATACTTTTTGTATATTAACCTGAAATAGGAAATGACTGATAGATGAGTGATGCCTTTAAGTAAAAATGCAAAATTGTTGTTTTTTTTTTATAGGGAATAAGTTTTATTAGTCCTAATAGGTAAGAGGGGATGAGAAAAACTAAACAGTTCATATGTGATTTTTTTTTTCTTTTCTCAGAATATTACTGTAAGCGTTACAGTGAAAAAGGATTAAACTTTTTACAAATCTGAGACATTTTCTCTAGTAGTTTAAGAGAACAAGATGTTAGAGTGCAAAACAGCAGTAATACTGTTTTGGGGCAGTTTTAAGTTTTAATAAGCTGAACACAATTGGACAAAATTACATCCACTCACAGAGGGTAGCAGCTTTCAGTCGTTGAGCAACATACACATTTCGGGGAATCAAGTGATGTAATGGAGTCTCTGAGATTCTAAGTGATACACAGCACTAAGGGAGATGAGTTTGAGGGTGGTATTGCCATCCACACCAGGCATACAAATAGCATTTCATGTATAAAAGTGTTTATTAGGTATAAAAAAAAACAACACAAAAAACGAGAAAATGAGGGTGTCTAAAAGCATCTGCTACTGTTTGAGATAATTTAACTTGTATAACTAAAACGCTGCATTTCAAAAACTGAATTTGTATCAAATTCTCACTATTTCGCTCTGGTTGGTAGTAATGGATTGCTTTTGATCTAAATATTCAAACTATATTCAGGTGGTTCACTTTTTAAATTGTGTTAGAATATCTCCAATGGAGGGTGGCAAAATGTGTGCACTCAAATCTAGGTTGCAATGGGGACTTCGACCCCCCATTTGCTCAGCAGGCAAATGAAAAATATTTTCATGTGTATGTATTTTGTCTTGGCAGTGCTGGGTGAGCTTTGCCAGCACTACCCACTGAAAAAGCTATTAAATGAGACAGGATAATGGGTGATTGAGAGAATCACCTTTAAGAGCAAACATGCACAAATCCTAGCTCTACCATATCCTAACCATGTGATTTTTGCCAAATTATGTGACCTCTCTGATTCTATTCACTCATCAGTCAGAAAGAGATAATAACATGTACCCCATAGAGTCATTGAATATATTAAATGAAATAAAGTGTTTAAAACACATAATTTTGGCAACTGCTGTTGTGGTTGTGGAAACTTTCTGAAAGCTTTTTAACTATATATTTCCAAAGTTTGTCATGGCACATATTCAAACATATAAAAGGAAGGAACCATAAATGTAGAGTGTATAAGATGTCAAAAAATATTTTAATGGAAAATACTAGAAGCATTTAGTTTAATAGGGAAATATAGAATCTGAAAAATTTGGGTGGAAAATCCAAGTCTTTATTTACCCTCATCTTCATTTTATCTCCTTTTGTCCATTCTAAGAAATGAATTATTAAATTAAAAATAGAAGAAACATTATTCTCTACTGAAGAAAGATCTGCAGATTAAATGGGTTTATAAAGTTCCAGGTAATATTGATGAGAAAATACACACCTCTAGGCATGTTGTCTTATATTAATATACATTTTGGAGGCCAGTGGATTTTTTGAAGAGTGGAAAAGACAGAAACATTTGGACACAATAAGGCAGGAGGCCAAAAGTGTGTATCCAGAAAGTTCAAATTGCTGACCAAGTGGGAAGTAGTATCTTCCTGTTAAAGATGAAAAGACATCTGTGGTTTAAAGTAAGGGAGAAGACTGCCTAGCAGAGGTACAACAAAACTCCAGTGTCTTCAGGCCAATGGTAGCTCAGGTCAGGGATGGGGCTGGGTATACTGCAATAAAGAGTGGGGGCAGCTGTGGTGCACTGGGGGACACATCTAAAGAGACTCCAGTAGGTTATTTTGAAAACTTATGAGCCTGCCTAACAAACGTTTCTGTGGGTGGAATTTGGCCTTTAGTCTTTCCTCTGTCCTTAGCTTGTGGGATCCTCTGCATAGGGCAACAGTCATAGTAGGAACCTCCACTCCTCAGCATTATCTCTGCTGTCTATTTCAGTAACAAGGAATTCAGTGAGGATGGATTTCATGAGTTTAAACTTGTGTATTCTTTATTTCCTCAAGTGCTGCTACCCTTGGAAAGAATGTTAACGTTCCTCCACCCTTTCACACATATACACACGTGTGCATGCACGTGCATGCACACACACATACACATGCATAGCCTACTCCTCCACGAAACCAAATCTTCATTAGTTCATTTAATGTGTATTGCCTTTGATTATAGCAGGTGGTAATATAGCTAATAAAAAATTAAAATCAGTGTCGATGGATGAAAAATGAAATTAGACACCCCTACTTTCTTAAATGTTCCCAGATCCAAAGGAACACAGGTGAAGCGGTTCTGTGTGAGATGCAAAATTGCATCCCAGTCATACTGCAAATGCAACTTCCCACAAATGTTTTACCCAATCAGAACCATTTAGGGGGAAACAATGTATGGTTTTATGTAATATAATTGGTTCAATTGAAAAGGCCTATGTGATCAGATGCTTAAATCAAATGAAAAGATTAGCTCTGATAACATGAGGCCATGTTAATTCCAACTTAGAATAACTTGGGCATCCAGTATAACCTCCAAATTCTTTGGCTTCACAATTTCTCTTTTTCATCAATAGAAGATATATGCTGTTGAAAGTTAATGTAGTCTTAATATAGTGTGTTTTCTAGGCAAAACAAACAAACAAACAAAAAATCCACACAGATATGAGACAGATATGAACATGGTAGGGAGTAATTTGCTTGCCCTCACCTAGAATTTTGTATTTTTGGCCGTGACCCAGGCTCATGTGCAATACCTTAAAATGGCAAATGGTTGATTCTTTTTTTTTTTTTTTTTTTTGTACTTTTGAGGTCAGAGCAGGCATTTATTTTGAACACCTAACTAAAGAAAAGTGGATTCTATTTGTATTTAAACCCTTTATCTTGTATCTAAATGGAACTGACCTAAAACTGTATCTGGAATTATTCACCTGTAAGAAGGCAACACAAGTCAATACAGACAAGGGCATTTTGGCTAGAAGCTGAAATGAATCTTAAGAAATTTTGCAACCCATATGTGAGCTGCTTCATATCAGCAAGTAGAACAGCTATCACTTAACTGGAGGAAAAGGTTTACTATGCCAATCAAAAGTAAACAAAGCGAGGTGATCCTCATTCTCTTACTTGATGTGTTTGAGTTGCTGATTCCTTCTGCTTCAGCAAACCTAAAACACTTTTAAAAGCATCGTTTACTCTGAGGGGAAGTTGGTCTGAAACATGTACCACACAGTAGAAACACTTATGCCAAAAATAGCAGATAAACAGCTATGATTTAATCTTTTCCCTCTTTTTTTTTAAATTCTATTTTTATTCACTTTAAAATGTGAAAATCCATAAGTACATGCCCAAGGGTAACTGTTACACTTCTGATATAGAATCAAAATAAGGATTAAGATTCCTAACATATCCTTGACAGAATTGTATTTAGAAGCTAATTTTGCTTTGTTTTCTCATGACCAGAAGTAATTGTAGGAGGTGTATTAATTCAAACCAGTGTTTCAGACATTTTAAATGCATTAATAAGTATTATTAAAGATCTTCATGAAAATTCTACCTCAGAAGTTCAGTGTTTTCACTATTATCTAAAATTTTCTATACATTTAAAACATTAGAACGTTTTCTAAATGACTAAAGGAATGTTGGTGGTATCTCCTAAATAGTTTTAAAATTCATAAGATAAATGAACAAAAACATGTATATTCAGAATCTAAATTTAATAATTAAGTATCACACTTAACTGTTATATAATACTTAATTATTATACACTTAACTATTCCAACTCTCGCCATCTTTTTGTCAGAAAACAACATTTGGAAAATAAAAATCAATATTTAATTTTATTATTGGCAAATTAAAATTCTTACTTGAGTTTTAAATGAGTCTCTCACTTCAATGTATTTCCATTTATAAATGGATATGTTGGGGGAATAAGAAGTCCCATAGATTGCATATTTTGATGGTTTAAACTGTGGAATTATAGATTCCTTTGAGAAGTAGATGTATATCGTACACTCTTCCCAGAAAAATAGACATTGTATGTAAAATCAAAATTTGCATGCAATTTCAAACAACATTCATTTTGTGAAGCCTACCATTCGTCCACAAATCCATGACTGAGAACTGTTTATGAAAGATGACAGATGTCTAGTGGAAGAGCTAATCCAGACCTTTAAAACTCTTGTTTTAATAGTTTGGCCTTCTTGGCCCATAAGTCATGTTTCTGGCTCATTTTCCCATGTGTCTCTCATTTGGCCAATTGTTTCTCATCTCTGAGAGATGAGAAAGCTAAAATTCCCACTAGAACTTAATCTCTTAGACATAGTATTTTAATTTTAAAATTTGAAATGCTAAGCTTGATCCTGAGTGAAACTTTTGATTTCTTGTCAAAGGTTGCACCTTGCAAGGTGTACTAAAAACACATCTGAGTGTGTCTTTGTGGTTTTTTAGGAAGCTTACAAATAAAAGAAAAACTAGAAAGGTATTGACATGGAACCAGCCCATCAGTTGCAAATATGTGTAAACAAACTGTAAAACAGAAAAATATCATCCTGAGTAGGAAAAGATGTAATTTGATGAAATAACACCAATCTTGTATAGATTATAAGTATAAATTTATATAAAGTATAAAATTTGTATAAATTTGTATAAAGTATAAGTATAAATTTGTAATTTAATATGGTGACCTTACTGGAAAAGGAAAAATATCTTGTGATTAAATGACTATAGGCATGACAAATGAAATTAAAACTCATTAAACTGCTCTGAGGCTTCCTTATGCTACAAATATCACAGAAATTATCCTCATTATAAAAGAAAATGCCTGTTGTTTTTTTCCTTCAAGAGGAAAAATACCCAAAGAATCTTTGTATGAACCTTCCAAAGATTTTTTTCAGCATCTTGTAATAGATGCTTTAAACATTTATTTTTATAAAGTACTTTTTGTCAGGCAATATATATGTTAGAAATTAGCAGTTCCTCCAGTTGTAAAACCTTGACATTGACTATAATTGAAGAGGTTAGTGTCGGCGTGTTCATAAGTATTACCTGTCATTTGAAATATGACAGTGCTATAACTGCAAGACCTTGGGGATGCTTGTATGTTGGCACTGCCATCTGACTGCCTTAGAAACTGCCAGACAGTCTTCTTAATGCCTCTGACCCTGAGATAATTAACATGGCCCTAGAGGCTTCTGCCTTTTGCATTTGCACACTTGTTGTTTAATAAGATGTTTGCTTCTAGCTGTGCTTTCCTCTGATTTAAAAATATATCTTTAAGGAAAATGGTACTTCAGTCCATTAAGTTTCTGTTATAGGTATTATCTTTGTGAATAAGTTGCTTATATACAAATTTTGTTCCTTTCCTGAAAATTAAAATAAATACTAATGCTGTTTTTAATCTTGCATTTGATTCTATACATGCATTTCACAATAAGGCAAACAACCAATCTGAAGTATAGGCACGGACTTTGACAGTTATGTATCATGTAGACTAGCAAATGATAAAAAAGGAGCCAAAAATAAAAGTGAGTTTAAAAGGCCTCAGGGCATTTTGATGGGCTTGTAGTTTCTACATCCCAAGGGCAAGGCAAAGTGTTAAAATACCCTGCTTCTACTTCCTTTAAGATAAGAATTACAGATTTACAATTACCACTGTGTAGAATTTGCAAAATTAATTTGTAAATTGTGAATAATTCTTCGTTAATTAAGAAACTTAGAGAAATCTTAAATGTGGTAGTAAAAATCTTTATTGTAAGAAAGCATAAAATTGCAGTCTGCTATAACCAACTTGCTGTGTTTGTTGAATGTATTTAGCTATGCTAAAGAATTAAATGATTGTGTGTGAATAGCTAATGGAATTGAGACTGTGAATGTATATATACATATATACAGCGCTTTCTCCCACTTAGAAGTCATACAAATTCATAACAGAAAACTTGAAAAGTATTGACATGTATAAAGAATAAAATAGAAAATTCTGTAGGTTCCCAGACTGTAGAGGTAATGACTACTAATTTTCTTCACTGTCCTAATTTTTCAGTAAACATATTATCAATATTATTTCTATATTAGTATGCTCCAAATATTTGATTTTAATGACTTCAAAGTATTTCATCAAATTAATATTACAATTTTAAGTAGTTAAAAGTTATGTATGTTAGCCTATTAAATGCTAACGAACAAAATTAAGACTTTAAATGAAATGTCATTTTATATTGAGGATATTAATATTTCTATAATTCTTTGCTATAGTCTGCAAAAGTTAATTTCTAATAAAACATGTGATAGCAATATACATATGGTGAGCATTCTATTAGATTGAGTAAATTTGGTGGCTTCTGATTCTTATACTGAACATTTTATTGCTCATTATTTGTGAACATCTACAATGGACTGAGGGCTCACTAAACAGACATCATTTCCACCTTGTGGCTTTCAGGACACAGGCATCACATGTATGGAATTTATACCACAGATAAAATATAATGTAATTTAATCAGTCAACCAACCAAAAGCCAGAATTATTTTTTTTTTTTTATTTCGGGGCCATTGCACCTTTTACCAGGAATGTTCTTTCCCAGATGTTTGGATATTTTACTCCCTCACTGTGTTCAAATATCTTTGCTCACAGTTCTCTTCTTTCAAGGTTTTCCTGACTACAAAACTGAAAAAATAATGCCTCCAATCTATCTAGCCTCTAACTCAATATTTTCATCATAGTACTTTCACTACCAGAAATTTTATTTCAAATATATGCATATTCTTTTAACTGTGACACCAAATTATTTAGGAATCTAAACTCCTTTGGAGGTAAATTGGATACAGTTTTTGTTTTGTTTTTTTCTTCTTCTTCTTTTTTTTTTTTAATCAACTGCTTTTAAACTCTGCTATATCCTCTGACAGTCCCTTAAAAAAGATTCCATAACTCTCCTGTCACTTCAGTTGGTTAATGCAGTCTCGGTGTTTAAGACTTGCCTGCTTCTTCTCAATCAGCACAGGCTACAACCATGGCCCACCATTTCTTTAAAGGAAATAGTGGTGATGTGATCATGTCATGTGACACCACTTTCCTTCCTCTAGGGTTGAAGTCAGGGAGGGGGAATGGACAAGGAAGTAAAGAGGTGATGGGGAGGGCCCATGGTTCTGGCTCCATTGCATGGTAAGGCTGTGATGGTATGAAGGTTGCCATGAATGTGTTGTTAGCAGTTTCACCTTGGTTTCCTCATTTTCTGAGATACATATGACTATCACTTAAATGTTCTTTATCTTCAGCAGTGATGTATAAACTCCACCTTTTAGGTTGGTTGGTTGTTCCTTTACTTGATCTAGTGGCCACATGGGCAGCTCCTTCCTTAACCCCATGTTCTGTCATGTGGAGCTACATGAACCACTTCTATACCCTCAGAAGGCCACAGAAATAGGATAGAGGTTCTCTCAATCTGGGTCCCTTTCATCCAGTCCTTTTAAGCTCTAAGATATCTCGGGGCTATAAATGGATATAATGTCTGCATTTATGTTCACCACATTTCAAAAACTGTTCTTCTTTTCACCACAGTTGGGAGAAATAAACAGAAAATGACAGTGCACCATGTTTTTGTGCTCTTGGATTATTCTGAAAACACCCTCAACATGCTCTGCTCTGGTGGCAGGTTGGGGGGGGTACCATATTTCATGAAGCATTGATCGCCAGCTAAGAACAAGCTTTGACTATTCCCTTATGCCAATACCTTGAGTCTTGTTGAGTGAGTCTCTTAGAATATTCTTCAGTTGCCTTTGGGGAAAGGAAAGCAGAGAAACACCCCCATTTCATATACACACACATTTACACACACACACACACACACACACACACACACACACACACATATTTAAAGCCACAGGGCTGGATGTAGTCATATAAGGATTGAATGCAAAGGGAGAAGAGTTCCAAGGAGTGAGCTCTGTGATATTCCAGCATTTCGATGTTAGAAAAAAGACAAGGTATAGCTGGTGAAAATGTGGCATCCAGGATGTTAGCTGAAGGAAGTTTCAAGGAAAAAAATAAAAAATAAAAAGAAGAGACCAGTTGTGTCAAATGCTGCTAATAGGTTGAATTACATGAAGACTGAAAGATGTCTATGGTATTTGACAACCTGGAAATGACTAATGACCTTGACAAGAAAACTTTCACTGACATGTATTGGGGATGAATTCTTCTAAGTTGCTTTAGAAGTCTGCAGGGAAGGTGTGCTTTCCTAGGTGAATGACAATAGGCATATGTGAGCAAAAACAGAACAGAAAACATCAAGACTTTACTATTGGAGAGGAAGAATAGTAAGTAGAGTGGTTCTTAACAGATTAGTAGGAAAAAGGGCAGGTCATGACAGACTGAGAAGTAGTTTATGTTCATGGGCAAAATATGCAGACACTCAAGTCCCTTAGTCAGCCCTTTATACCTACAGATGCAGAACCCATGGATATGGAGAACCAACGGTGTGTTCCCCATACGTTCAGTATCAGAATCACTTGGAATACTTACTGAAAAAGCAAATCCCTAGGTCCTACTGCAGACTGACCAATTCTGAGTTCCTGAGATATAGCTCATGTGTCTATCTTTTATGAAGCCCCTTCATCTCTTCCAGCATGTGCTTTGCTTACTAAAATCCAAGAATGGATGCCTTTAACTTGTTGAGATAGAGCATGTAAAGCAGGTAGCCCTATATAAAGAGGAAGCTAATTAAGAGATGAAGGGATATTCAACAATTTCACTAGGTCCGTGATTTGGAAAGCATATAAATTATTTTAATTTATTTTTCATTTTATTTATGGTAAAATACACCTGTGTAACTAAATGTTAAAAATCTTAATTTGAATCAACATGCCACTAAATTAGCTTTCAACATTTTGTCTAAATATTACCTTGTTTGTCCTCGTCTATTCGTGTTTTCTGATTATTTTTTAATGTGTATTTATATTTATCCCTTTTAAACTTATCCATTTTATATTTACCCCTTTTCTAATGATGAATCTATTTATGGCTATTTTGGATAATATAGAACTTTAAAAAAAAAGGAAAAAAGAATACTAGTTTCTGATCTGTGCTTTTGTTTACTCCGTTTTACAAAATTGGGGTCACATAGGACATAACTATTTTGTAACCTGATATTTTTTTCATTTATTGCATGTTAAAGTATGTTCGTGTATTATAGTAAATATCTCCTTAATGTTCCCCCTGGCTACATCATATTTCATAGTCCATTCTTTTTCAGCTTTCCTTTACTTGCTACTCAACAACAACGAAAATAACATAAATGCCCTCAGATAACACGTGTTTTCTTCTGGTCTTAAGTCCTGCCGTCTCCTTAGGTCTCTTTCTGAATGTGCTCTGCTCACAGTTACTCCCTCTTACCAGCTCTGAGTCATTTATGCAGAGCTGCAAGTACACCTGCAGGCAGCAGTTCCCAAGACCTGACAGCAGGGGCGCTGCCCTAGGATTCTGCTATGGTGTTCTCTTGCCAAACTCCTCACTAATGGACTCAACAATAAAATATAAATTTTATTGGGGAATAGTGTATTTTTCCAGGACCCATCAGCTCCAAGTAGTTGTCCTTCAATCTAGTTGTATGTAGATGGCGCAGCTCAACTCTAGTCCAGTTGCATGCGGAATTGAACCGGCAACCGTGTTGTTGAGAGCTAGTGCTCTAACCAACTGAGCCATCTGCCCACCCCTCCATGGAATTATTTTGATAATTGCCTCTATATTGAGAAAATAAACAAAACAAGGAAAAGTGAGTTTATTGACATTTTAGATAAAACTCAGTTCACCTTAGACTTAAATTTATTGTTTGAACCAGATTATTATGACCAAGGCCCACCAAGGTGAAAGTGTGGTAGTAATAATTGTTTTGCGACAAGAGGTGTAAATTGGGATTGTCCCAACCAGAACAAAGTCCATTGAACCCACAGGTGATTGTAATATGCTACCTAGTGAAAACAAGCAAAGAAGTCTCTATTAGTTGAATTCATCACATGATGAAATTGCATGCAATTATGAGCTGGGAACAGTCCTTTTCCTGGCCAAGGAACATATTGACCATTCTTTTTAAAGAAAGAAAAAAAAATCTGCTTTCCTTCACACAGATCTTATAGTATATTATTGATACATTTTGAAAGGAATTGCATAGAATTCTTGATATTCTTGTTTGAAATGTGGCATATTTTTCATGTGGGCTCTTTTACATGTTGAATGTTATGAATCATAAAAAGTAGGTAACATGCTGTTCTATTTTGTATTCTTTGTGCTGGAGTATTTTGACCATTTACCATTATTTTGCTAATTTTAAACTTACTGGAGAGGTGAAGCAGAAGAACACAGCTTATGGTGCACTAAACTATAGGAAGTTCTATCCATGAAGTGTTTACAGAGTACCAAGAGTTTAATGCAGAGCAGGAAAGCTATATTACATTTTCCCATACCACTTTCATTTAAATATCCCTGCATTTAAGATATATATATATATATATATATATATATATATATATATACACACACACACATACATACACACATATATACACACATATACATATATACACGTATACATGTATATACACACACAAATATATGTGCATATGTATATATGTATATATATACATATATATCTTATTATTTCATTCATTTATTAATGTATTTTTGTCTTTTAGTTTTATAGTTACATAAATCTGTGCAAAATTTTACTTAACACTCCCTTCTATTATAACAAACAGCAGACATTTTAGTTTTGCTTTACAAAGCTGTAGAGATCTTACACTTATAAAAAGATTCACATTTGTGAACACACACATACACACACACACACATTCAATTTCAGCCTCTCTCTCATGAGCTCTAGACCTCTGTGAATCTGTTTAACATCTCTATTTGCATGTTTCAAAGACTCCTAAATCAACATGTCCACGCCTCAATTTATAATAATTTCTTAACAAACTGCTCTTCTTCCAGTGTACCATTTTTTAATAAACTTGCTCCGTTGTCTATTTAAATACCCAATCTTGAGAAACCCATTAATTAGTGAAATAATGTCTTTGCTGTTTCTCTCCCAACTAGTCTGTAACCTTCGTAAGAACAAGACCATGATTTTGTGTTTTTCCTCATTATATTTCCAGCATTTAGTAGAGTACTTAATATAAAATAGGCACTCAATATTTGTGAAATAAATTGCTAGACATGTAATTTCACTTATCCTAAACTGCGTCTAGTCTTATGGCAGTATACTGACAGGGTGGCATTTCCTCAGTGTACAAGTGTGATTTGGAGACAAATGCTCTGGATTAGAAGTCAGAAGACCTATTTTGTGTTTCTCTCTGTCCAATTTCAACTCCTACTTCTTAACTTGGCAGCATTTTTCTTTTTTTTATCATTTTACACCTCTATACAATAATAATTTCCTTTCATCCATTATAGTATATTATTTTAAGGATCACTTGTGATGATAAATTTGGAACTGTTTTATAAACTGTGAAGATATATATATATATATATATATATATATATATATATATATCCGTTTATTTATAAAATCCTTCATTGTACTTTTATAGGCAAGTGTACAACATAATATTCAGTCTCTGTGTAGGAAGTGCATTCTTCTGTTTTTTTCAAGATATGCAATATCAATTCTGCACTAAGCTATGTAGAACTCCATATTAAAGAAAAAACAAACAAACAAACAAAAACATGTATCAACTCAAGGCCCATGAAATGTTCATGCCTGGGCACACACAGAGTAACTGCACACATAGTGTTCTGCATGCCACTGCATATTTACAGTACAATTTTATTCATCCTCTCTTTCCCGGCTTAATTTTTCTGTCAGCCCAAAAAGTTGCTTTTTATTCATGTCATGGCCTTATTTTCTGCAACTGCCTCTTGGAATGTATTATTATCAATATTTTGCATATCATGGATATAGCACATCAGTTTGAAAATTCACTTTTTATGCTGATGTTATATTTTCTAGGTCTAATGTCAGGAATATGTTGCTATCAACAACATTTAGGAGTCTACTGCTTTCATTTGGTACTTTTTATCCTCAAGATTCTTCAAAATATACACTGTATAATTGATACTTTTGGCACCTCTAAGATGTTGGCATGTAAGAAAATCTGCATTTGATATCCAGAGGTTGAGGAAGTCATGTTCAACATTTGCTGTTTTTAAGGTTCATGTTTGCAGAATGACTTGAAGTTTTCCTCAGAGAAGTCTTTTTGTTCTCTGTAAACTCTCTAAATAGTCATCAACTAGACAAAGTTTGGGGGGCTTTGGGATTTTAAGATCGTTTGAAGACAATATCAGGCCAGAGCTGTAACTCATTTATTTAGTGAATTTTAGTAATCCTTTGCTCATAGATAACACACAGGCAAGCACCCTTCTAAAACAGAAAGAGATGAACCTTCTTAGAAGTAAGGTTTCTATGCATTTTCTCACGTGTTTACCCAATGACACTGAGCTTTTGTTAGATACTCCCTTCATGTCTTCTGAACCAAGCTGTAGAGGTACATATGAACTCATGGTAAGGAATGCACTATCTTTTTACTGTTGCTTCAAATTGAGTTTTTATTTCTATTCATTTTAGGCTCAATATAAGATCTTGAACAGGAATCAAATGTTACAGGTGAGGGGCTTCTGGTTAACTCAGTTGGTTAGAGCGTGGTACTCTTAACAATAACGTTGCTGGTTCAATCCCCACCCACATGGGCCACTGAGCTGCACTCTCCAAAACTAGATTGAAACAACTACTTGACTTATAGCTGATGGGTTCTGGAAAAACACACTTAAAAATAAAAAAGTTAAATGTGAGAAGAATGAGGAGAATGCAATCCCTCATCTTCAGTCTAAGATCATCCTGCCATTTTGATATTTGGGTTGCCTTTGTTGTCATCTCATATTTGTTCAAATATTTAGACCATAAATGCACTTCTTATCTATCTCATTACCTATCTTGTGTTTTGTGAGAAGGCCCTGAAAGTGTTATTTTCATGCTGATTCATTAATCATGAGAGTTTTGATCTACCACAAAAAAACTCAGTTAAAATACTTATCGACATCCATATATTCCTTAAAACTAGAAAATGAGCTGCATACATTTGTCACTGGTAACTTTTAGGACATAAAATGTGACATCGTTGGCATTTTTGAAGAGAAGAAATTCTAGTTTCAGTTGCTGATGTTATTATTCCAAGTGACACATTGATTGTTGACAGTTTTAAAGGAACTTATCTATTGTATGATAGCTTTAGATATTCTTGGTTTCTAGGAATGCTGTAATGTAAAATCAAAGGTGCCGTGCTTCTATAATTTTAGACTTTTAAATAGGTAAAATTAATAGGCTGTGTATTCCACTATTGAAAACTAATAAAGAGGCTTTATGATACTATGTTTATATAATTATAGGACCATGTAGGTTGGCTCTACATGTAGGAAAAGGTGGTCCGTTAGATCTGTAAAAATCTTGATAGAAAGATAATCTTAAAAAGTTGAGCAGATTTTAATTTCTTTCTAGCCTCTCTCATTTCTGGGTCTTATCAAGTGTTACCGCTTCTTACAGACCAAATTGTTTATTTCAGTGGAGTTTATGCTTGAGTGATTCTAGTCATATAAGGTCAAAGGCTAAACTTTCTGATTTTTTTTTAATGTTTGAAGATTATTTCCCCTTCATAATACTAGTTTGATGTTTTAGATTTCAATGGAATTGTTAGTTTGTATTTTATTTCCCCCATTGAACATCAACCCTGAAAAGGTTATCTTCTAACATAAAACTTTGCTGATAAGACTTTTATAAGTTGTTTGATTCTCATTCTTTTGTAGAAAATCTGTTTTTCCATAAAAGCTTTTAGAATATTCTGTTTTCCTCTGAACTTCTGAAATTTCACAACCATTTAACTGTGTGTCTCATTTTCATACTGCATAGCACTCTTCATGCATACTCCTTCTAAAGACATGAATGTACTTTTCAAGAAATGTTCTTTCTATTAGTTCATGTGTTTTCTTCCCCATTATCCTTGTTATCGCCTAATATTCCGATCATGTTTTTTAGAATTTCTTAACTTTCTTTTATACAGTCTTTATATTATGATTTTTCCTAACATATGGAATGATCTCCTTGATTATTTGTCTTTAAGTTATGCAAGTGTCCATTTTATTATTGTCAAAAACTGTGAATGGTCTGATTTTAACCACCTTGCAGGCTATCAAATTAGCCTGCCACAGTTTCATGGATGCTGGCCGAATACACAAAACTCTTGTATTAGAGACAAAGAAATGTATTCCTCATAGCATACCAGTTAGCGTGAGCATCAATATATTTGTGTCAGTTCCCTTGCTTCTAAATCTCGTGGGGTGACTTATCGAACATTATAAGAGAGAAATACTGAACATAGAGAACTGAAATCTTTTAAAGTGAGCATGAAGCATGCCTACCTTCTGTTCCAGAGGTAAACACCATCTCTCCATTCCAATGCTATAAGCAAACCTGCCCTTTGCTCTGGAAAGAAACACTATAACTCTTTTTACAAGGTTTCCTATTTAAATATCCATGAAGATACTCCAAAACAAAAGGTAATCAGCACTATGCTTCACAAGATATGCAGAAATATGAGAAACTCAAGTATCTCTCATCCATCATTTTGTTTACCCTTTAATTGTTTTTCAGTTTTGAAAATATGTTTTTTTCAGAATCTAATGGCAGTTCTCTGCCAGATTTATTTGTGCAAACCTGTTTTTTTGAGGGGTGGGGAAATATCATATCTCAAAATACTTTCAGGTAATTTTTAAGAGTTATCTTCTGTTTTCTGTGTTGGTGCTTCTTAAAGTGTCTTGTATTTATGGCACCTAGGGACTTTGTTTAAGTGTAGATTCTGAATTAATCTGTTTAAGTTAAGGTAGGGCTTGAGGTTCTAATTCCTAACAAAATCCTGGTGATGCCATGTCGCTAGTAGTTGGGCAACAATTTGAACATCAGATCTGTTATTCTTGTTTCTTCAGGTGTCAGTTTGATTATTTTAGATTTTAACTCTTTTAATTTTCTTTATAAAAGTGATGTTGTTCATATTTCTGAATATATGTCTCAGATAAATCGTGGCTGACCAAAGCACCAGTGAAAGTCTTTTTCCCAAAGCCTTCTCTATGGGTGAATGGACTTTAGATTTCTTCTCAGGAAAGAAAAGCTTCTTTGAGGTGAACAATGGAGTAAGGACCTCCAAATATTTGTTTCTCCTTAGGAACAGGAAGGAAAATATTAAAAGTGTCAAAATCAACTTTTTCAAAACTGAAAAAAGCTAAAGTCTTGCAACAATCTAAGGAAAATTTATTCAAGAAAAACAGCTGAATTTCAGTAATAATAGTAAGTTTTGTGTCATTTGGATTTTGCCTATTTTCATCTCTCTCTTTACTGTACTGTGATAGCCTTGAAAATCACCAGGCCTGAAACACAGTGAAAGCCAGCAGTCTAGCAGGGACTGGAGGAGAAAGACTTGTTTTTGAGCTTCCAAAAGCAACAATCTCAGAGAATTGTCATCATTTGGTCTTTCTGGCCATCCCTGGAAACCTGCGTGCGTTTCCAGGGCATGCCTTCATTTAATTGCACTCAGAGCTTGCTCAGTGCAAACTACCTTTTCTATGTGGATATTTTTCAGAAACAATCACTAACAATTGTTTAATATCAAAGCTGCCCAAGGAAACAGTAAGGTTGAGAAACAAGAGGATAATTAAAAGAATTGAAAGGAAAATATAAGGAATGTGATTGGGGGCTTTGGGAAGCTCTGACATATTTCTGGGAATTTACAAGTTTATGCACATGTGTAAGTCTGTGTGCATATGCAAGAAAGACCTGAGAAAGATACGTACACCTCTGGATGCCTTTAAGTTTCTGTGTAAGCAGGAAGTGAAGGTAAAGGCAGCCCTGTAAACTACCCGCCTGAGTGTTAAAGGCATGGCCTGACATGCACATATAACCCCTTGGCTAAATCTGGGGAACTTCTTAGTTCCAGGCATTTAAGAAAATCTCTTTATAACCATTACATGACCACTAAGCTAACCAAGCAAACTCCAGTTTTAATCTTTATACAAAGACTATAATCTTTATAGATTCAGAAAAGTGTCTAAACAAACAACAGCAACAAATCCAGTTTTCCAAAGTTGCCACATTATGTAATTTAAAAGATCCTGTTTTCAATAAAAGATTACAAGACACCCAGAGGAAAGAGAATAGATTTAGATCATTCTAAGGTATAAGGTATTAGGATAAAACCACACAGCCACATCCTGGCTTTTCCTCTAGAACATGCTTTCCTAACATTGAATCCCATAATCTTAGAATTTTTTTGCAAATCGAATAGGTTGAGGATTTCTCAAATCATCAATATATGTTTCCTTTTTGTTTAAAATTTATTATCTCTTGTATTTTACTAGAAGCAGAAGGCAGACCATACCTTTAATATTTTGCTTAGAAATCTAAGATTCCAGGGAATTAGTATATATCTATATCTTTGGGGCGGGGTGGGGGGGGCTGTTATTCTCTGCCTAACACATTCGGTACCACAGAGAAAGCAGTAATGGAAGTACAGAGGAACAAAAGACATAAGATATAAAACAAATAGCAAAATGGCAGAAAAATCATACCTTATCAGCAATTATCAGGTTACATTAAATGTAAATAGTTTTAACCCTCAAATCATAATAATAATAAAAAAATTGGCAAAATGGATTTTTAAAGAATGAGCCAAGTATAATCTGTCTAAAGAGAGAGACTTTGAATTCAAAGACATGGAGACACAAAGCTGTAAGTAAATAAAAGGTTCGAAAACATATTCCATATAAATGATAACCAAAACACAGGTGTAGTATGTATATTAACAGATAAATACACATTAAGAAAAAAATGCTACAAATAACGAAGGATATAGAGTAAATTAAGATATGCTTTTTTCCCTCTGTCAATCTAATTGTATCTGAGTTTCTGCAAAATTTCAGATCTAGAAATTCGATTATTTCTTAATCATTCCTGCCCCAGTTTCTTTTGTTGTTGTTAGTATTATTTCATTGATATTTTCTCTGTTTCACGGGGATTTAAGAAGAAAATGATATAGAAGCATATACTCATTCTGCCATCTTTACCCAAAAGTCTTCTATGACTTAAAATTCTGTGTGTTTGATAAAAGCAAAGAATCAGTGGATATACATTCTGTTTCCATTTCTTGATTTACTAGTGAGATGGAATATTTCTCCATATGTAGGTTTTAAAATTGTACTTGTTTTGTGAATCCTCTGTTTTAATAAAATATCTATTATATTGGTTTGTTGCATTTTTTTCCCTCTGATTCTATAGAAGTTCTTAACATGTGGTTATAATCTTTTGTTCATCAGTTTTACTCTGAATATTTTATCTAATCCTGTTTGACTTTTAATTTTGCTTACCTTATTTTGGCATGTAGACAATTTTTGATTTACCAAATCTATCCACTTTTTAAATGTCTTTTGTTCTCTTTTTCTCTGTATTCTATGTATCTTCTAGTATATGTTTATTGTACACTTTTCTTCTCTATATTTTGTTCTTTTGTGGGTTATTACTAAACATAAGTATTTGTAATATTATATATAAAATTCTGATCCAGCTTGTAGTTATGTTCATAATTATTGTAAATTAAATATTTAAGATGATTATTTTAAAAATATATTTCTGATGTTACCAGTTTTCCAGCTTTTAGCTATTAAATAGACCTCTTATTTTTCAAGTTTTAAAATGTTTCCTTTATCATATTATCATCACAACATTTTTCTTTGGCCATATTTTTGTTGTTTTATTCTACAAAATTAAATGCCATTATGAATTTATTGTTTTAACTTTTTAATCTTCCCATGCTAAATGAACATCATGAAAAAAAATGTATTTTCATTAGCAGTGTGACAGTAGTTGTTGTTTAGCTAGTGACTTTGATGAGTAAATTTCTGTTTTTTTCTTCTCTGGTTGATAGGTCTGTAATAATTTCATTCTTTAAGTATTGCTTGAGCGTGTACTTAAATGAATGCTATCACACTGGGGGAATTTCCTAATATTGAAAAATCACTATCCAAAAATACTGTGCATTTTGTAAGTTGTGGTATAGATATAGATACAGATATAGAAAGATAGATAGATCTGATATATATATATATATATATATATATATATATATATATATAAATGTCCTTCCCTGAAAAATCTATACTAAAACAAAAAACACAATTTAAATAAACTTTGTCAATTTACCAAAACTCACTTTCAAATTTGAGTTCATCAGAGGTTTTAGATAAAATCTTATTAGAATCTTCAGCATAATTTTCCCTTTAATATTTTGATAACATTATATAGGTCAAAGAATGAAATTAACTGACACAATTTTAGATGATAAAAGCATAGGTGAAAAGCCCTGGCATTTTATACATAAACAGTCTATCCCAGTTCATGAATCTGATAGTCACCTTTTATATATTCACAATTGGCAAATACCTAGTTTTAAATAACACATTTGTGTGTGACCTTTTAAGAAAATTACCAATGTCTTTGTTTAGAGTGCAGAGGGCATGGGTTTCACAGAGAATTTCCCACTAAATGGAGTATATTACTCAAATATCATGACCATGTTGTCAGGAAGTGGCACTTCATTAAGATAATGTGACCTTTAGAATATTCCTCCAACCTTTTAGTATGTCTTTGGTAGTGGGGTTTGTACTTTAATTTCTGTGACTTTTTGATAAGTTGGAAATAAAATGTAATTAAAGGCTATATTCTTTATTTCCCTTCAGCTATACATTGTGTGTGTGTTTTCTAAAATGGCAAAAAATATCAGGTAAGGGATATTTGTTCAACCTGGGGATTATCTGCCAGGGAAATGTCTTTTACAGTTAAAATCAAATTGGTAAGTTTATACCTATTGTAGAAAGGAAGTACAGGAGAAATGGCTGTGGAGAAGAAAGGAAAAATTGTTCTTTTTATTACTGCATTATCAAAAAAAGTTAAGAAGGGCCCCCCGAAGCTTATTTCATGATGACAGAGAAATAATATGTTTTTTCAGTGTGCTTGCTGCAGTATCTTAAAATTGTTTGTTCATTCAGAGGCACCATTAACATTAGAAATTTAACTTCTAATACCACTTTTATGGAGGAGTCAATGTAGGCAATGTAACGAAAGGAAGAAAAGAAATGACAGTTTTGGTTAGGCTAGAAGTGGCATTTCTTGGGAACCATTTCTGTGTCACTTGGTTTATTTATAGAATTGAATTTGATGATCATAATTGAATCTTTCACTTGATATTTGGGTATCTTGAAATATATCTATGGCCACATATTTTTTCTGTTTTAATTTGTAGACATTTCGGTGCCAGAGCATGTGTTTTTTAATCACATCTTTGACAACCATAACATTGGGATTTTCTTTGTGATTTATTTAAAATGGAATATTCATTGTATACACTGACAGTGGCAGCATTATGTTAAATGGCAGAACCATATGGTAGCAAGAAAGGTGAATACAGAATTTTTGGTTCTACTTGATAAGTGGCCTTTGACAAACCATTTGGCTCCTAAGTTTAGTTTCTGTATTAGAAAAATAACAGTGTAAGCTAGGAATGCATTCAGTTGCAAGTAATAGAAAACCTAGTGGTTTTAAAAATAGAGGTTGATTTTTCTCACATAACCAGAAGACAGGAACCCAGGGCTGGTGTAGCTGCTTAAATGCCGTTATCAGAGACTCCATTATTTCTACATTTCTTCTTTGTTTGTGGCTGTGGCCCCACTGTCACAAGATAGCTGCTAAACTTCCATGATTTATGTCTGCCTTCCAGGCAAGAAGAAAGGAAAGATAACTGTTTCCTCCTAATGAGGTTTGCTTTTTTTTTTTTACTGAGAAAGTACATTCATCCCTAGCAGACTTCTCCCTGTATCTGTTTAGCCAGAATTATGTTATTTAATGTCTTCTAGCTGCAAGTGAGACTAAGAAATGAAACATTTACCTTTCTGGACTCTATAATAGAGGAAAGGGGAGAAAGTGGTTGAAAGGATATTGATTAAGCGAATGTATAAAATGTGTTATTATTAAATACTACATAAAATATATTTAATATACTGAGGTTCTAGAAATAGTATTAATTCAGTTAAAGGAGTTAATATTGCCATTATATTTTATTATAGCCATATCTAATTGAGAATGTTGTCTTTAGTTTTGAATGCATGTAACAGTTAAGGTACCTTCAAAAATATGTGGGGAAGATGTGATTTGTGTTGAAATTATATCATGAAAGGAAGACCTGAAGAAAGTCGTGTTGTTTTACTTGGAGAAGGTAAGATTTACTTAGAGGCCTAAGCAGTATTCAAATATTTGAAAGGGAAATATACTTACTATGAGCTAATAAAACTAGCACCAGTGAGGAGTACAGATTTTGGGTCAGTCAGTATAAAAGAACTTCCTAAGAGTAGGACTGTAAACTTCTGCTCTTGTTGAATTAAAAATGAACTAACGATCTATTGAGTCATGTGGATTGAGGATGGGAGAATCTCATAAATGATGTTTACAGTCCCTTCCAACTCTAAAATTTGCTGATTCTTTCTATTTATAATTGTGGCCTGTATTAGTAAGGATTCCCTAGAGAAACAGAATCAATAGTGTACATGCACGTGTATGTGTGTGTGTGTGTGTGTGTGTGTGTGTATGCGTGTGTATGTGAAATTGGCTCACATGATTATGGAGGCCTGTAAGTCCCAAGATCTGTAGGGTGAGTCGGCAAGTTGGATACCTAAGGGAACCGATGATGTAGTTTCAGTCAAAAGGCTGGCAGACGTGAGATCCATGAAGAGCCTATATTTCAGTTCAAGTCCAAAGGCAAAAAAACCCACTTTGGAGCTCATCAGGCAGGAAGTATTCTCTCTTATTGGAGGAAGGTCAGCCTTTTCATTCTATGGAACTGATTGAATGAATCTCATGCATATTAGGGAAGGTAATGTGCTTTACTCAGTGTACCTATTTAACTGTTAATCTCATCCAAAATCATCCACACACAAACACTCATAATAAGGTTTGACCAAATATCTGGGCACCCTGTGGCTCAGTCAAGTTGACACAAAATTAATCATTGCATGGACAATAATGGATCATTTTCAATGACATGCTAGTTTTCTGTTACTGCATAACAATTTACTATGAACATTTTGGCTTAAAACAATACAAATTTAATACCTCAGTTTCCATGGATCAGGAGTTTAGGCATAGCTTAGTAGTGTCCACTGCTTTTGATTTCTCAAGACTGCAATCAAAATTAGCTAGGCTGCATTTCTTTCTGGAACTTGTGGTTCTCTAGAGTGGTTATTGGGAAAATCCATTTTGTTGTGTTTATAGAGCTGAGAGCCTCAACCTGCTAGAGGTCACCTGTAGTTCCTTGCCCTGTGCCCTTTCCATTGACAGTCAACATTATAGCATCTTTCTTCTTCATGATCAACAGGAGAGACTCTCACTGCAGTAACGAACACAGTCTTATATAACAACTTAATCATGAGAGTGATATCCTTTGTCATAGTACATTATTTAGAAGCTAGTCACACAGATGAAAACAAGATTGCACAAAGTTGTGGAAACTAGAAGATGAAAATTATTGTGGTCACCCTAGAGTCTGTCTACCACAGATGGTTCTTGGAATTAACTTTTGAAGTACAGTGAAGGTTAAATTTGACTGTGGCTTTCAAAGCTTAATTAAGAATAAAATCGAACAAAGAGGGAGCTTCACAAAAGCAGAAGGGGCATTTTCACTCCTAATTTTAGTTAATAGAGGTTACTGTGACACTGATTACTTTGGAATAGTGAGGGTATAACTTTAAGGTCACGGGAGATTGTTTCTCATCAAGGTATTTTATTCATTCAAAAACACCCTAGTAAGGCAAGAGCTCTTGTGCTTTAGATGTTAGCCATTAGGAAAAATAAAAAGGCAGAAAATAATAAATACAAACTACAAACTTAGTAGGGCTTTAATGATGTTGTCATTTTTTTTAATAGTCATTATCAGTCTTACAAAAGTGCCTGAAATAACCATCCCAACATTCTATTTATATAGACATAGTATTGTCTGTTTGAAAAGCCAAAGCAACTCTAGTTGTATTTCTACAGTTCAAAGTAAATAAAATATGCTAGTAATTTTTCTATCCATGCCCTGGCTGCCACATCTCCAAGTATGTTCATGGTAGAGCTAGTATCTCAGAAAGTTCCAGTAATGTAGGAGTCTTTCTGTATTTTCTCTGACTTCCTTCACTACTCTTACCCTATTGACAATTTATAACCCTTACACCATCTGGGGAACAGACTGTTGGCTGCCAAGTAGACTCATTAACATTCCCCTCCAGGAACTCTTGCTGTTTAATTAGGCTGTCTGCTGGATTCAGGCAGTGAGAGCCTTAGGTGGCTGTGTAACAAATCCATGACTCCATGCATTTCAGATGTCAAGGTCACTAAGATTCCTGCTTATACTCAATGCAAGAAAGGGCCTCCAGATCATTGGCTGCCAATTCCAAATTCTCAATGACTTTACCTTAAAGGGAACTTTCCGTAGTTAATTGACACAGTAAGCTGTCTTCCACTAAATTCACAGCTGTCACTACTGTGTTGTTTGACAACTTTCTAACCCTTGGGTCGTCAGTACTGGCCTTCTGGCCAACCTTCTTGTCAAAACTGGTCAATAGTGTTTGTAGAGTACTGTCCAAACCCAATACTGAGATTACTATATGTGCCATAATTAAATGCATCCAATTAATTAAATTGTCTGAAGACAGATTGTTGAAAGTGTTAGCATTCCAGACATATTTGATTTAAGTAGAACAAATGGTATCCTATTCAAATGCCCATTCGGTGAAGTTCTGTTTTAGAAAAACACTTCTCAATGGAATGTTTTGGTTAATATTGAATAAACATCTTGTAATCATCACTAGTTGAAGAAAAGTGAAAATAGTCATTACACAAAATGTGTTAAGTCAGGGTTTGCCAAATTTAGGGACGGAATCATTACAAGTATGTGACAACCAACTATAGTCCGTTTTTGGCTGAGTTCAGTATTCATCAATGTGATTCATTCATTTGTCAAATGCTTATTGATCCTTCACTTTTGGCTAGGGCCTGTGCTATTAATATAGTGGTGACTCAAAATAGACAAAGAACAAGTCTCCGGTCTAGTGGAGGACACAGTTATTTATCAAATAACCATGAAAACAAAATAAAATCACAATAATAAGTAAACATACGTCCATGAGATCTCATAATTTAGAGTGTTAAATTAACTAAATTCGGTGAATAGAGAAATATTTTGAACTTATGTTTGAACTGATGAGATAGGAATGATAAATTGGGGACATCGAGGTAACATTTAGGGGGGTAGATAGAGAGGAACTTCTCAAAGAGAAAAAACACATGCAGATACCCTGTATTAGGGGAACAGGCACATCAGAAAGAAAGCTAGTAAAGTTGGTTTGGAAAGAATTGGTAATTACAATGTATGAGGCTCCCTGAGTCTACTTAGATTGTTAAACTATTTAATCTATTGCAGCTATTGAATCACCTCCCAGGCGTACCTTTAACATTAGGACCTGTGCTATTTTCCTCAAGCTGCCTCTCACTAAAAGAAAAAGAAGTTACTAGATCAGTGGGCTCAATTTTGCTTTATCCCCCACCTATCGTTCTTGACTAATAAGGAATATGATACATTTTCATAATTATCATAGTGAATTAGAGTTGTCAGTGACCTCACTTTAACATGGGTCTCTTATGGTAGTGTTTCAAAATGCTTGGGCCAAGATTAGCTTTTTGGCATTAACTTTTAAATAATAGTCCCTTGTGTGAAGATAAAGCTTTTCAAAGCTATTTTGCCTCTTTCTGCATTTGCTTATTGTTTTGTGTTTTTTTGTTTGTTTGTTCGTTTGTTTGTTTTTCCCTCAGATATCTTTTATTAAGCCTTTCTTTTTTCTCAATTCTGTGGAGGAGATGAGGTATTCTGTTTTATCTGTATAATTATTTATTTCTGGGTGATTATATTGTCAGTAGTGGACTCTGAACTGTGTTCAATGCTTCGGTTTGTTTTAAAAATGTCTGCATGAATGAAATACTCGTAGGCTCTCTTTTCAAGAGAAAGATGGAAGCTCATTAGCCGCAAGGAAAATCATAGTCAGGGTTCAATATATTAAACTCCTCTTCACTCCAATTATTTTAGTTATAAAGGTATCTGTAGAACACAAAGAAGAAAACTTTGTAATTGCAAATAGTATTTCATCTACTTGTTCTCAAAATGCTGTGACATGATCTCTGCTTCGTAGACTTCACTTAACAATGTGTGAGCAATCTGTCAAATTACCCTGCAACTGGAAGATGCTAGATCTGACATACAGTATAGTTATAAAGATTTTCAATTAATGATTTTGTTTTAGGTAGTTCTTAGAAATTAGTCAGTTGTGTTTATAATGCTCTCTATTCAATTATAATTAATATTGCTGATATGTAGGCATGTAATATAACAGAAAAAAATGATACGCATATAACCAGAATGATTTTTAAAATATGGGCATGAGACTTAATGGCTGTTTTACATCAGCTCTTCTATTATGTTAGCTACAAGGTCTGTATGTTATAAGGTTTGGACGCCAAGGTGGACCGCAAGCTATCTGAGAATTTATAAAGAAATACTTTTAAAAAAGCATAATATTTCTGAAATTTTATTGTCATGTAGTCTTCATACATTTTCCTTTCTTTTATTATTATTATTATTATTATTATTATTTTTAATTTAGGGATATGACGTATGTAAGAAAGAAGTAGCACAGGGCAATAGCACTCATTAAAATGTCAGAAAATATTACCAATGGGAAAAGCCTAAATGAATTGGAATTAGTTCATGTGCAGATGAAAACGCTAATGGTCTTTTCATAAGTCAATGATAATATTAAACAGCAGGGAAAGTGTTTTATGAGCAGGATTGTGATTAGCTGGTTTTATTATTCAGTGAAAATAAAGTATGAGAAAACAAATCTAAACTGGAATTTTAAGCAGAAATATTCTATTACAGATGTTTATTGCTGTTATACATGTTTTCCTATTTAAAGTCTTCATTTATAAACACCTCAAATTCACTGCCTTATATTCTTTTTCTAGGGCTACCTACAGTGGTAGCAAAATGAATTAGGATTGTTCCATTTATGGGGAAATAGAATATAAGAACAAAGGAGGAGATTAGCAGTGTTCACATTGCAATCAAGAGACGTCTGAACTTTAGACCTTTTTAGCCTCAAGATACCTGACTGTTGTATCTTATCTTCAGTTCATTCCCCATCGGTATGAAATAAAGTTAGCAGTTCAGTTTAATCTGGACAATTGTGGAAAAATGTTTTTTAAGACACAAAATCATATATTATAGTAAATCCATGAGCTATTACCTGTGTAATAGTGCCTGTTTTGGCCCTTCCTAAGTTGTTCTAATGAAAGCTTTGCACTAAAGAAGATATATAAATGCACTTGGGTAAATATAGAAGTCTCCAACTGGATTCAAACAGATGGAATGCAACCTCATACATCACAATAGCAGGGGAGGTCGGCACAGGTGCAAAAGAGGCACAGAAGTTTCTTGGTAAGTTTAAGAAAAAAAAAGTGGAAAAGGGAGTCTTCATTTTCTTCTCTTTAACATTAAAAACAATTAATTATTCTTAGAACCATAGACCAAGATGGTATTGTGTTAACTTTTGTTGAAAGAGGATCGAATTCTTGTGGTTTGAATCTATTGTAACTTTAACTTTTGGATGAAGTAATAAAAATAGCAACTTCATCTTAAAAGGAAAACAGCAGGAGCTTGCTTAAATTACAAAATGTACTTTTGCCATCCTGAAAGGATTATTGACAGAGAAAGAAACTCAAGGTCATAGGCTTTGATGTTTTGCTCATTCTATGGTAATCTTATTTCTGGATATTGTTGGCTCAGCTAGTTCTTATCTATAGATGCTGGGAAGACAAATTTGAACTTGGGCTTGTGACACCACTTAACTTGTAATAATGATTGTTATCAGTGTCTCTCAATCCTGTTTGGAGGGTAGGAAATTTGGCAATATGTGTGTGTCTGTTTTTCCCCAACTGTGAATGACAGTTGAAATCCCTAATAATGTCTCCCAACTGGTGGCTAGGAATTACTATCCTAGAACTATAAATGCATGTTTATTATTTCAGGTAAGAGAATGTATTGAACCAGTTCTCTCAAACTACCTTGAGGCTATTTTTTAAAGTTTTATAGGCATAATCTTAACCAACCATTTGGCAAAATCTATTTAGTTGTCACTTTTATTTTTAATCTAGGAAACTCACTTGATTTACGGAATAGGTGTTGTTTTTTTTTTGTTTTTTTTTAACTTTGTGATTAAAAAATATATGTATTTTAAATGATTTTGTTCTATATATACTTTTATGAAATGGATCAGGTTATGGTTTTTGTTTATTGAAACAATGCTGAGAAAAGTCAAACTAATAGGTATCCATGCAAGAAAATGAGATAACAGAATAATAGTGTTAAGGTAAATGGTTTGTTTTTTAAGAGTTTGTTCAAACTTTTTGGCAGTTTAAAATATAACTATAGAATAGGATCATCTATTTTAAGCAACTGTAATCAAAATTATCCAAATCAGTATATTTTAGAATGACAAAAACAACAACAAACAAACAAAAACTAATGAGTGATCCAAATGTTTTCATAATCCTCAGTCCAGCTGAGTTACTCAGTGATATTTATTTCAATAGCTCAGATGCCATTTAATAGTCAAAGTTTCTTGACTGTTAAAGCAGCACGAAAGTCAGAACTCTTGTATACCCAGGAATCAGGATCACCCCAGGAATTCACCACAGGCCTCATCACCCTGAAGTTGTCTGAATCTTACATGGACTTTCTCTAGAGACAAGAATCAACAACAAATCGTGATGGACTTGTATTGTAAAGATGGCATTGTTCTTGGGGTTAAGATAGAGATTTGCCATGAGAGAAATAGTGAAACTTGGGGAAAATGAAAATACAAACCAGCCCAAACAATGTAGTTTCTGTTCCACAAACTTTCAGAAGTTTTATTGATGATGCTAGTCCCATTCATTTCTCTAAGGCTCCAGTCCAGAATATGTTATTTATTTTCAACCGCATCCATCAGGAAACAGGGGTAAAGACATAGGCAGGCTTAGGGGAAGTATCCCAGGGCTGGCGAGAGGGGAGCGTTCACTTCCCTTTGCCTAGAGGGCAGTGAGAACAGGGAACGGTAGTCAGAAAGGAGAGAGCTGTGTAGAGGACATTGCCAAAGGAGCTGTGGCCTTCAGTCCATGGACAGGGCCAACCTTCTGTGACAGGCAGGGCAGAAGCTAGGGAATAAACATCCTGATCTGTCTCTCTTCCTGCCCAGTGATCTACCCTTGCCTTCCTTTGGCCAAGTCCAAGTAAAAGCCAAAGGTCAAGGGAGCTTCTAGCCAATACAGGTCAGTCTCTCTGGGCACAGAGCCGGGTGGAGAAAGGTGTAATGTTAATCTGGAAAGCCAATGGACATTTTACATGTAAACCTTTTATGGTGGAGCTGTGTGGAAAATTCAAGCTAAACTGGCTCAGCTTTAAGTGCATAGAAGGCTTTTGTTAATTTAAGAATATGATTTATAATTCATAGCCTGAAAAAAGTACTTCAGCTAATCATTTATTGATTTAAAGATTCCTATTCAACAGTTATAATATATATTAATAATACATACTGGAGTAAGAAGTGAGAATAAAATTATAAATCTTCTAATCAGCATTTAACAGGAAGAGAGCGTCATTATGAAGACAGCTAGAAGACTTGGGAAATAGAGTGATTCTGATGTGAGAGCTGAATTTGAATTCTGACAGGGCATTACTGCTGAGACCTTATGTGATTTCCTTAATTGCAGGAACTGTGCTGCCTGAGGGATTTGCATGCAGTAGGTGCAGAACTAGTGCTGTTATTGTTATGGTCTCCCCTGCTAAGGCCCTCTTATAAATCACAGTGAATGCTAACAGTATCCGTTTTACTACACCACTGAGCCTTGTAATCTCGCTTTACAGTGTTAATGCCTGTGATTAGATTTCTTTTAGAGTAAAACACTGAGTGAATCTACATAGAAGTCACAAGAGGGTATACTTCTGTCACATTTTTATGATCAGATTCACTGATATCATTAACACATTCCAAAATTGCATATGTGATATGGAAAATCCCAGTTCAAAAGGATGATTGCCTCATCTCCACCACTTGTGATGAGAACAAGGCTATGCAATTCAAATCATTTTAGACACATGTTCATGTTTGAAGCAGGAATGTCAGAGCAGGTGTCAGAATGCACTTTCCCGCATATGGTGAGCTCCTCCAGTGCAGCTGGCTGCAGTCTTTGTCAAAGGTCATAGAGACACAAAGACATAAAGTCAGAAGTGGCTAGGTGCTTCCTAAGCACATTCAGGAAACAGCACCATTATAAACCATATTCCCTGAACCAGAGAAAAATTACCTCTTTTATCAATAATGTAGAGTGATTTGAAAGTGGAATCTGAATTTAGTAATGTAAGTTTCCATGTATCAGAGAGCAACAGAGAAATAGATGAATCAAGAAAGTCAGAAAGACATATACAACAGTGTAACAGAACGTGCTTTGAGATTCAACCACAGTAATCTCCTTGAATTTCTATATTCACTGCACTCCAGAGAACGAGTGGAAACTCTGAAATGTAGCCAGCTTTAATGGCTGAAATAGGATGGCTATTCTACCACTCTCCAGCACTGGAAGGTTGGGAGGAGAGGTTGATTAGAGGATATCCACATTATAAGGAAAGTTATCACAAAGAGAGGCCTTGCAGCCACTGTTAGGAGAGAGAACAGCAGTTTGATTAACTGTCCCCTTCTCTGAAGAGTTTTTCCTGACCCTCTAAACTTGGGTTACACTGTTCTCCTGAGTATGCTCATGCCTCCCTGTGCTACCATATCACTATCATGCTGTGCTGTGTGTGGTTATTTAAAGTTTGCACTGGACTGGGAGTTCCACGAGGACAGGGCTGTCTGTCTCTTCTGTCTTTAGTGTCTGGCGCTGACAAAGTGAATGTTCAAGTACATGTTTGCTGAGCGGTGGGAAAAAATCCAAAGCTTCTGTAACTAGAAAAGAGAGAAGAGCAATTGGTGCTGTGTGATATTGTGATTTATAATAAGGGATAGATATTATTTTCTTTATCCACTGTTCTGGGCTCAGAGCTTCTGACACCCTTGGAATTCCCTAAATTATAAAGGTGTCTTTTGTTATGTTAATGAGGTGACTTTCAGGTCTCACTTAAGGCTGGGGGCTGATTGCCAGGAAATCCAATGATGTGTTTATAGGGCAGGAACTTTCAGTCCCAATCCCCTGAAGTCTGGGAGGGGAGAGGGGCTGGAAGTTGTGTTCAATCCACCAATAGCCAATGATTTAATAAGTCCTGCCTATACAGTGGTACCTCGGTTTTCTAACACAATCCCTTCCGGAAAACCGTTCAAGTTTTGAAACGTTCGAAAACTGAGGTACCACTGTATAACGAAGTTCCTTAAAAACAGAAAAGGGTTGGGTTTTGAGAGCGCCCAGTGGGTGAACACATGGAGATTTGGGGAGAGTGGAACACTGTGGAGAGGGCTTGGAGGTCCAAGTTATTTTCCCCATACCTTCTTGCCCTATGTGTCTGTTACATCTGACTGTTCCTAAATTGTACCCTTCAAACTAGTAATCTTGTAAGCCAAATGTTTCTCTGAGTTTCGTGAGCTGTTCTAGCAATTTAGTAGAATCCACGGAGGGGGTTCTTTGGAACCTCTAATCTATAGCCAGTCTATCAGAATCACAAGTGACAACGGGACTTGTACTTGAATTCTGAAGTGAGGGGACAGTCTTGCAAGAGTGAGCCCCTACCCTGTGGGATATGACACTATGGTCAGGTTAACAGTGTCTGGATTGAGTTGAAGTGTAGGACATCCAGCTGGATTCCGAGAATTGCTTGGTGCTGAGGAAAAAAATTCCATACACTGGAAATGAAGGCCAGAAAAGTAGGCTGATATGACTATCCTTTTTACCATGATTCATTTTATGTAGGCACAGACGTTCTGTGGTTAGTTTGGACACACTTCCTGGAAGATAATCGTTAATAAATGCTTGTCTGGAGAACTGATCGATGAGTTTAGAGTTTATTCTGACAGGAAGGAAGTGTATCCACTCCAGTTTACTCTTTTTTTTTTTTTTTTTTTTTAATTGGGGTGACAATTGTTAGTAAAGTTATACAGATTTCAGGTGTCCAATTCTGTAATACATTATCTATACCTCACATTGTGTGTGCACCACGCAGAGTTAGTTCTCCTTCCATCACCATATATTAGACCCCATTTACCCTCTTCTAGAACCCCCCAACCCCTTTCCCTCTAGTACCCCCTAAACTATTGTCTATGTGTTTTTATTTCATCATTTATTTGTTTTGTTCTTTTGTTGTTTTCAGTTTTATATACCACATATCAGTGAAATCGTATGGTTCTCTCCTGTTTCTGTCTGACTTATTTCGCTTAGCATTATAATCTCAAGATCCATCTATATTGTCACAAATGGTACTATTTCACCTTTTCTTACTGCCAAATAGTATTCAATTATGTATATATACCACAACTTCTTTATCCATTCATCTATTGAAGGATATTTTGGTTGTTTCCTTGTCTTGGCCACTGTAAATAAAGGTGCAATGAACATTGGAGCACACATATCTTTATGGATAAACATTTCAGGTTTTTTTGGTAGATATGCAGGAGAGGGATTGCTGGGTCATGTGGTAATTCTATTTGTAATTTTTTGAGGAACCTCCACACTGCCTTCCAAAGCAGCTGTACCAATCTGCATTCCCACCCACAGTGTATGAGGGTTCCTTTTTCTCCATAGCCTCTCCAACACTTGTTGCTATTTGTTTTGTTGATGATAAGCCAGTTTAACTGGGGTGAGGTGATATCTCATTGTGTTTTTTATTTGCATTTCTCTGATGGTTAGTGATGTTGAGCATTTTTTCATATGTCTATTTGCCATTTGTATGTCCCCTTTGAGAAATGTATCTTCAGATCCTCGGCCCATTTTCCAATTGGGTTGTTTGTTTGTTTTTTTGTTGTGGAGTTGTATGAGTTCCTTGTATATTTTAGATATTAGCCCCTTATCAGAGGCGCTGTTTGCAAAAATCGCCTCCCATTCAGTTGGTTGCCTCTTTATTTAGTTGATGGTTTATTTTGCTGTGCAGAAGCTTTTAAGTTTGATATAGTCCCATTCATTTATTTTAGCTTTTACTTCTCTTGCTTTTGGAGTCAAATTCATAAAATGAACTTTGAACCCAAGGACCGTAAGTTTAGTACCTATGTTTTGTTCTATGGAGTTTATTATTTCAGGTTTTATGCTTAGGTCTTTGATCCATTTTGAATTAATTTTGGTACATGGTGACAGATAGCAGTCCAGTTTCATTCTTTTGCACATGGCTTTCCAATTCTCCCAGCACCACTTATTGAAGAAGTTGTCTTTTCTCCATGGTATGTTTTTTGCTTCTTTGTGAAAAAGTATCTGTCCATATTTATGTGGGTTTGTTTCTGGGTTCTCAATTCTATTCCATTGGTCTGCATGTCTTTTTTGCTGCCAATACCATGCTGTTTTGATTATTGTTGCCCTGTGGTACAAACTGAAGTCCCAGAGTTTGATACCTCCAGCATTGTTCCTTTTTCTTTGGATTGCTTTGGCTATTTGGGGTCTTTTATGGTTCCATACAAACCTGATGATTTTTTTTTAAATGCCATTGGGATTTTGATGAGGATTGCATTAAATCTGTGTATTGCTTTGGGTAATATGGACATTTTAAACTATGTTGATTCTTCCAATCCATGAGCGTGGAATGTCTTTCCATTTCTTTGTGTTTTCTTCAATTTCTTTTTAAAATGTCTTATAGTTTTCAGCATATAGGCATTTCACATCCTTGGTTAAGTTTATTCCTAGGTATTTTATTATTTTTGTTGCAATTGCAGAATGAATTTGTGTTTGTTCTTTTTTTTTACTTTCTTTTTCTGAGATTTCATTGTCAGTATATAGGAATGCAATGGACTTTTTTACGTTGATTTTATAGCCAGCAACTGTACTGTATTCGTTGATTGTTTCTAATAGCTTTTGGGTGGAGTCTTTAGGGTTTTCTCTATATAGCATCATGCCATCTGCAAAGAGTGACAATTTAACTTCTTCATTCCCAATTTGGATGCCTTTTATTTCTTACTCTTGCCTGATTGCTCTGGTGCAGATTTTCAACACTATGTTGAAAAGCAGAGGTGATAGGGAACAGCCCTGTCATGTTCCTGAACATAGGCAGAGGGCTTCAGTTTTTCACCATTAATTATGATAGTAGCTGAGGGTTTGTCATATATGGCCTTTATTATATTAAGATATTTTCCTTCTATACCTATTTTATTGTGTTAATCATAGATTGATGTTGTATCTTGTAAGATGCTTTTTCTGCATCAATTGACATAATCATATGATTTTGTCATTTATTTTATGTGATGAATCACATTGATAGATTTGCATATGTTGAACCATCCATGTGCCCCTGGGATGAACCCTACTTGGTCGGGATTGATAATCTTTTAATGCATTGTTGCATTCGATTTGCTAGAATTTTGTGTAGGACTTTTGCATCTGTATTCATCAGAGATATTGGTCTGTAGTTTTCTTTTTTGTGTTATCCTTACCAGGTTTTGGGATCAGGGCAATGTTGGCCTCAAAAAATGAGTTAGGGAGTATTGTCTTTTCTTCATTTTTTTGGAAGAGTTTGAGTAGGACAGGTATTAGATCTTTGAAGGTTTGGTGGAATTCACTAGTGAAGCCGTCTGTTCCCAGACTTTTGCTTTCGGGGAGGTTTCAGATGACTGATTCAATTTCCTTACTGGTGATCGGTCTATTTAGATTTTCCAATTCTTCGTGATTCAGCCTAGGAAGGCTGTATGTTTCTACATAGTTGTACATTTCTTCTAGGTTATTGCATTTGGTAGCATATAGTCCTTCATAGTATTCTTTGATGATCTTTGTATTTCTGTGCCATCCCTGATGACTTCCCCTCTTTCGTTTCTGATTTTATTAGTGTCTTTTCTCTTTTTATCTTAGTGAATCTAGCCAAGGGTTTGTCAATTTTATCAATCTTTTGAAAGAACCAGCTCTTTGTCACGTTAATTTTTTCTATTGTCTTTTTGTTCTCTATTTCATTTAGTTCTGCTCTGATTTTTATTATTTCCTTTTTCCTGCTGACCTTGGGTTTCATTTGTTCTTCTTTTTATAGTACTTGAAGGTGTAATGTGAGGTTATTTGGGATTTTTCTTGCTTCTTGAGATAGGCCTGTAATGATACAAATTTCCATCTTAAAACTGCTTTCACTGCATCACCATAATTTTGGCAGATTATGTTTTCATTCTCATTTGTTTCTATATATCTTTTGATCTCTCCTCTTATTTCTTCTTTGACCTAGTTGTTCTTTAAAAGTATGTTATTTAATTACCACAAATTTTGTTTTTTCCTGCCCTTTTTTTTTCAGTTGATATCCAATTTCAAAGTCTTGTGATCAGAAATTAAGCTTGGTATGATTTCAATCTTCTTAAATTTGCTGAGGCTATTTTTATGTCCCAATATATGGTCTATCCTTGAGAATGTTCCTTGTACACTAGAAAAAAAATGTATAGTCTGATGTTCTTGGATGAAGTGCTCTATAAATGTCAGTTATGTCCATTTCATCTAATGTGTCATTTAGAGCTGCTATTTCGTTATTTATTTTCTATTTGGATGATCTATCCAGAGCTGTCAATGATGTATTTAAGTCCCCCAGTATAATTGTGTTTTGGTCAATTTCTCCCTTTAGTTCTGTTAATAGTTGCTTGGTATATTTTGGTGCTCCCTGATTGGGGGCATAAATATTGATGACTGTTATGTCTACTTGTTGTATAGTCTCCTCTATCATTATGAAATATCCATCTTTATCTCTTGTTAACTTTTTTTATCCTGAAGTCTGTTTCATCTGATATCAGTATGGCTACACAAGATTTCTCCAGATACCATTTTCTTGGAGTGTCAATTGCTACCTTTTCACTTTGAGGCTGTGTTTATCCTTGTAGATGAAATATGTCTCCTGGAGGCAGCTTATGGTTGGACTGAGTTTTTTTATCCAGTCTGCTACTCTGTGCCTTTTTATTGGTGAGTTCAGTCCATTTATATTTAGGGTGATCATTGATATGTGAGGATGTCCTATTATTCTATCTTTGGCTTTCTGGTAAGACTGTGTCTTCATTGTTTCTTTGCCTTTTTGTTGTTGTCTATTATTTCTGTGTGGTGTTATTCTATGATTTCCCCCTGTTTCTTCTTTTATTTTGTTGTATATTTCAATTCTGGATTTATTTGTTTATTTATTTATTTTTGAGTGTTACCTTTAAGTTTATGTAAAAGAAAGTTTCATATTTATAGTATTCCATTTTCTTCATCATGCTTCCTTTCTCCATTCCCACATTCCGGTTCAGGACTTTATTCCCCCCCCTCCCCTTTTATGTTTTGATTGTCACAAATTATTCTTATTTATTCTGGTCGAATGGCCTCCTTCAGTATTTCTTGTACTGCAGGTCATGTATTAGAAAATTGCCTTGGCTTCTGTATGTTTGGGAAGGTCGTCATCCCTTCTTCATATCTAAAGGATATCTTTTCTGGATATATCATTCTTGGCTCATAATGTTTCTCAATAGTTTGAATATTTGATCTGTCTCCCTCCTGGCTTGTAGAGTTTCTGCTAAAAAATCTGATGATAATCTAATGGGCTTTCCTTTGTAAGTCTTCTTTTCTCTGGCTGCCTTGAGGATTCTTTCTTTGTTAATAATTTTTTACACCTTCAATACAATGTGTTTTGGAGAAGGCTACTTGGGGTTGAGGTAATTAGGTGTTTGCTTCTTAGATTTGAGGATCCAGTTCTTTCCACAAGTTTGGGAAATTCTTGTCGACTATTTGTTTAAATATACGCTCCATTCCCTTTCTCTTTTTTCTCCTTCTGGGATGCCCATTATTCTTATATTGCTCTTTCTGATGGAGTCAGAAATTTCTTGTAGAGTTCTTTCATTTCTTTTAACTCTTAAGTCTGTTTCTTCTTCCATCTGTGTCATTTCCAGATTTCTATCTTCTATGTTACTGAATCTGTCCTCCATCTGGTCAACTCTACTACCTAAGCTGGCTACTTCATTCTTCATTACTTTTATTGAATTCTTCATCCTCCAGAAATTGTTTTTGGTTCTGTTTTAAAATTTCAATCTCTTTGATAAAATGTTCATTTCGTTCTTTGATTGTGTTTCTGAGTTCATTAAACTGCCTATCTGTGTTTTCTTGTATCCCGTTGAGTTTTCTAAGAACTGCAATCTTGAATTCTCTGTCATTTAAGTCATACATTTCCATGTCTTTAAGTTCATTTTCTGGAGACTTTTCATTTTCTTTCTGGTCTGTCTTGTCGCCTTGGTTATTCATGGCAATTAATGATTTATTATTTATTTTCCTAGATATCTACAGGAGTGGGTTCTGCAACAGGTTGATAGAAATAGGTCCTTTATTTTCCAGTAGGTGTTGGTAGCATGTTTTATTTTCTCTCTGATTGCAGCTTTTTATTCTCTCTCACACTGTAGTGTTATGTTTTATTTGCACTATTGCGGCTTCTCACACAATGGGGGGATTCCCTGGAAGGCAGGCTTCACTTCTGTGAACTTGCCGCCTAGTTCACAGTGTGCCGCCTCCGTGAGGGGATAGGGAGAGCTTCTGAAATTCTAAAGCTCTTCCTGCACCAGATTCAGAGCTTGTGTATTTCAGCAGCTCTGTTTATTCCTGCAGGGATCTGCCCATATAGGTGGGGACAGGGGCGGGGTGGGTTGTAAGAGGTGGCCCAGAGGAATGGTGGAGACTACCACCACAGCAAGTCCTGCTTTCATGGCTCCTTCCCCTTTACTGGAAGTAGTTGGGCTGTGAGTCCATGTCTGTGGACCACAGTTCTCAGAACTGCAAATATTATGTTCTTTTGATCAGATACTGCTTCTGTTCCACTTCTAGCACTGGGCGGGTGGGGGCGGGGCAAGCTATGGAGGGGTAGGGAGCGGGTGACTAGGCTTAGTGCCTAAGGCTTCCATTCTCTGCTAGGCAGTGAGGGCTTAAACCATCATTTTCAACCTTCTTTCCTCAGTCTTTGTTCCGAGGTCTCTGCCATGAGCGTTGGGTTTAGCCATTATATGCTGTCCTTTCAGCCCTGTCAGCCATAAGCAGAGCCCTACAGTCCGAGTTCTTCCCTCTCCCGCATATGTGGTAGTTCCAGGAAGCAGCGAGTTTGGAGCACTGAGCTAGGTCTGCGTCCTGTGCCTGCGTGGCTGTCTCCATACTTCTCCCTTCCTTCCTCCCTTGCTTGCACAATTTTCCCACCTTTAGGTGAATTCAGTAGTAAGCCTCTTTGTCTTGTCTGTCTGCTCTGCAGGGAGTTCTTTGTAGAGTTATAGTTGTTCAATTTGTTATAAATTCCAGGGGAGATTTCCAGAGGCTCACCTCATGCCGTCATTTTTATGATGTCATTGTAGTTTATTCTTCATGTATACCCTGATAAAGATCTTGTCAGGCTTTTCAGTACTTGGCTGCAATCTTTCAAGAACAAGTGAGAGATCTCATAGGAACTCAGCTGTAGACAGCCCAGTCTTGACTCAGAACAAAGCCAAAAGTCTTCCTGGAAGCTGTGTTTCCATTGAACAAAGAATCAAACAAATCAAAAGCAACTTGGCTAGGATCCTATAAATCTTTGTGAATAAAGAGGCCCATCTGATATAGTTCTCTTTGATTTTACACTCTGATAACCTAAGCAACATTCAACATTGAATTATCGGTTTGCTAAAAGAAGGTTGTTGACTGCTGTTTTGGATGGAGAAAGAAAGATCCTGATAGAAATGTGCTGACTGATCTTGATATAAACATGCTTACATTTTCCTTACCTTGTAAAGTGCATACTTTCATGCCTAACTCTTCAGAGTAACAGATAAATAAAAAACGGTTTTGGATGGACACTATTTGAAATATGTAAAAAAAAAATTAAAAAAATATGGAAATAAAAGAGTGAGTGATACCATCGTAAAAGAAACTTTAGAATTTACTCTTAAGTAGTATTCAAAACCATGAGGAAAATAAAAACCAAACACTGAAAGTAGCAGTAGGACATGCCACAATATACACATTTGTGAAGGTTGTGAGGGAATAAGAGATTCTTGCTGCCAGTGTTACTTACCTCTACCAGACTTAGAGGTTGGGTTTTCATGGTTTCTCTGTGACTGAGGGCAGACTCAATGTTTAATCCAGTACTTGTTATCAAGTCTACTTGGTAATGAAGTGAAAACTTTAGCTTCAAAGAGAGTAATTCTAATACTTGAACTGAAAGGGAAAATTTATGAAGAAAACAGACCTGGAGATAGTTATGATTCCTTGGTATGTAAACACTGGTAAGTTACCATCCAGTGGAAACAAAAAAAACTGCTATCAGAATGCCTTTAGGAAAGTATGTACTTTGTGTCTTCCATGAAAAACTCCACTGGAAGCATGAACCCCTTTAAAATACATCAGCCAATAAGAAAATTGCCAGTGGATTTTTGTTGGCTAAATTCTCCATATACCACATATGTTTTAATGATTTGGAGTGGAGGAGAACTATCAAGCACTTGATTAAGAAAAGTCTTAAATTTATGTTTTCAAAATATTATCTTAAACATTTTACATAATTTACCCAAATCTATAAATTTTCATTAGGACTTGAACATAAAATTATTAGACCTCTGATATGATTAGGTGAAATGGGGGATTTTAAAACACTATTAGGTTAGCTTTTATAATACATAATGAGAATCTCCCAGATGGCGCAGAAATCATTAAAAATTAATTTTACAGCCACTGGACTTTTTAAGACAAGTGTCTTGAACTGAAAAGCCTTCTTTTAGTGTTGTTTCAGTTCACTGATGAAGTTAAGTGGATGGCTTTTTAAAATCAATAATTTTATATAATTATTAAAGTGTAGCATATTCATTTCACCTAAGCGGTTTAAAATGAGTTCCTACCCCCAAAGAAAACCATGCTTTAGTAAGGTGAGTCTCAAATATTTCTAGTATGAAAACACTTTTTAATATAAGTCATTTTGTTATAGACCCATATTATTATAATTGACCTTTTAATATTTGTTGATTATGAAAGTACATGATAAAAAGCTACTATGAATTCAGAATTGGTTTAAAGTAAATATGTATTTATTAATTCAAATAGCACTTATACATATTTAAAAAATTAGTACATGTTATATGTACTAATAGTATAATATATATTATATATATGATTAAATAATTCTTGCAATGGCTCTACTACCCTGTTAGGAATTTTTGATTTATGCTGAACCATTGCTCTAGATCTTGTTTAAGAAGATACAATGTCGTATATAATTCAGTGTCATGAAACAAAGGGCATCGAAGAAGATTGCTGTTTCAGTGGGTCAAAAATGTGTCTAAGATCTGAACTGTGCCTGTGCTGAAGACGTAACTGGCCTCTACTAATGTCACAATAGATCTAGGAAGGAGACTTCTGTTGGGTCACTGCTGTGCCATTTAGTGCACTGCAGGGACAAATATACAATCTCTCATCTTCTAAATAAATGTAAGTGCCTCCTAAAGTCCCTAATTAATACCACAGACTAATTAATGCCATGGATTGAGTATGACCTGCTTTAGTGTAAATAACATTTCCAACTCTATTTCTAATTCTGTGAATTGGGTTAAAGCCTCATACACACATATCATTACGTATCATAAATTCCTATACATTTATTTCTGAAAATCAAATCTTATAATTTGCCTTTTAAATGCTATTTTAGCAATGTCTCCATCTGTGTCTGTCTAATTATCCATTAATAAGGAAATAATATTTTCTCTTTTTGTATCTGTCATTTGTGTGCATATTATTTTTCATATAAAAATCTATTTATATATTTACATATTACATATACATGTACATATGCACATTTCATATTTATAAATGTTTACACATACTATACTTATATACCTCTATGGGAAAGTAACATATTTATAATGATCCTGTATAAAATGATTAAAATCTTTAAACTATATCTCATGCCAAACAGGCTTGTCAGGTGTGGTGTGTGTGTATACACATGCACTAATTAATTGGTTGTGTTTGTTGACTACAGAATGTCATCAGGCCAAATATACACAGCCCTCAAAGCCTGATAGCAACATTTTGATAAGGTATATATTTAAAGGAAATGGGATTTGTGAAACAGGCGGTAGAAAAAGGAGAGAAACAGAAACAAAAGAGTGATAAAAATAATAGGAAATTTGAGCAATGCAAAATATAAAAAGAGATGAAATAACTCGTTATTCAAGTCCCAGGTAATTTCTTGAGTCTGATCCTCACAGTGTTTCAGCAATAACTTTCTGATGTTTTTCATATCAACTGCTGTGTTTTCAACTGTGTGGAATACAGTTGTATATTCTCTTTTTCAGGACAATTTCCACTTCATATGTTCTATGTTTTTGTCCCTGTAAGAACACTTGAACTCGTCAGACCATGTAGGTGTGTTTTGTGATTCTGAAAATATGTTCCCAGTGTAAAAGCCACAATATCAAAATAGGCCTTAGAGTTTGCCATGGAGAATTATTTCAACTGCCATTTAAGAGTACTGAAATAATACTAGAGCCTTTAAACCAATGACAGTGTAATTCTGTGATTAGGAACTGGGGAATCATGGGTCCTGAATTTGCATTCTCATCCTGCTATTTAATAACTGGGACCAGGTGCAAGTGAACTAAACTTTCAAAGTCTTGGTTTCCTCATCTGAAAGTGAGGGTCATTAACGAATAGATTTCAAAGGGTTTTAATGAGACTAAAGCCACCACGTAATCTTTCAATAAGTTCTAGCTGTTGTTATTTTTATAGTTAATTTTATTAGATAGCAAATAATTGGATGTTGACAGTTGAGGCCATGTCAAAGTATCTAGGCTTATCTAAAAAAAAAAACACAAAAATGGTCATACAGATCTTTGGGGAGAATTTTATTCTTTATTTGATTCTGTATTATTGTCTGTGTTTGTTCTGCAACTTAAAAAGTGGGGTAGTCTATCCATTTTGGACAGATACCACAATCACAATGCTGATTATCAATGTATCATGAAAAGGTTCCCAATTGCCTCTCTTGCTACTGATTATAATTGTAATATAGGTCAGTTATTGAAAATTGAAAAAGTAAATAAAGGTTTAAAAAAGAAAAAATAAAGTCATTGTACTTCTTTATAAATAATTGCAACAATGACCGTTTTGTACATGTATTTTTGTTCCATTTCCTTTTAATTCTTCAGGCGACAGGAATTTAGAAGTCGACTATTGATCTAAATATTTTATGCCCTTTGATATGACTTCTTAAATTGTTTTCTAAAAATGTTTTGCTCATTTATACTCCTATCAGTAGTGTTTTGAGAGTGCAGGCCTCTTCACAGCCTCTTTAGCACTCCATGATTTTTTAAATACCATTACATATTTTTTGAGGCCAAAGTTGTAAGTTGAATAGCACAATTGCCTTCAGGCTTCTCTTATTATTGAGACACTATTTGGGCATTAGGTTTTCTTTTCCTAAAGCTAAAATTAGTTTTGTTTTATACTTGAAAGGGTTAAACACAATCAAAGTTTATCGTGTTTATTATTAGAGTTGTCTTGAGAAAAGGATCATGGGTCCAGTAGCAAAGAAGTGATTACAAGAGTGGTGATCTTACAGCTCTGAGATAAGTTATGGGAATACAGAGCAGCTCTGTATTTCTCTTCTAAAACATTATCCTAAGTCAGGTCTAAGGTAATCATACAGATAGGATTATTCAATAGCTTTAAAGAGAGGTTACTACAGTAAGTTGGAGAATCCGACAGGAGACTTCTTCCTAGGCTCATTGTGCTAATACAATTACTTGTCTGAATTGAAGTGAAAATGTTGCAGTGCTATTTTTTAACCTTGTTAGTGGCATGCATTATACTTTTATTTATTCTGAAGCATTGTGTACAATGTATTTGAAGTCAGTTCTGTGGTTTTATTTTAAACAAATCCTAGATGGCCTGCTTGACCTATAGCTAAATTTCAGTGTTTATGTTCATTGTTACCAAGAGTTGAATGGAAACTAATGGTTATTATGCCACTGAATACTCGTTATTAGTGGACATCTTCCTCATATAAGACGGATTACAATGGAATGGCAGTTACGAAAAAGAAAACTGCAATTAAGACTTTGACCACCTATTTGAAATTGCAAGCCCACCCCTTTCATTTACACTTCCACTTCCTATCTCTACCCAAAATATAAATGGTGAAGCTATAAAACTGTTCATGTCACTGAATCATTGCAAGGTACAATATTATTGTTTATATCTCTAAGAAGAAAAAAATAGAATTTTTATTTTAAACATTGAAAGAACACTTTTAGGATTCTTTGCACTTTTTTAAATTATATGTAATTTATATATATATATATATATATATATATATATATATATATATATATATATATCAGAACGTATAAACAAAATAAATAAGATCTTTCTAAAATATTTTACATTTAGAGGATGACTCATTCAAATCTCTTTTTGACTCAGTTATTGATGCCTGTGTTTCTCCATGCAATATAGCCCTCTGTGCCATTAAGAGAAGTAATGGTACAGTATTCATTAAAAGAATGCTTCATTATTATCTCTGGGACTTTATTCCAGTCCAGATACACCCATTATGTGAGTTTTGATGCTTACATTTTCCAGAACTTACTAAATGATATTGATGAGGGTTTCAGCAATGACTAGGATATTATTTTTTTAATTTTTTTATTTTTCCCTAAAATGATCCTTAAATGGCTTAATGACTTGAAACCTAGAGGGAATGCAGTTATCTTATCAGGTCCAGAATAATAACCAAGTTAGCACATGCACAAACAAGTGAAAATACCGGGAATGCCAAAAAAATGTATGCAAATGGACACTGGTCAACGTTGCTCAAGCAGTAGTTCACTGTAATCAGAAGTGTCTGGAAGCTGGTGGTAACCACTTTGAGCACCTCTTATAATTGCAGAAGTCAAACGTGACTTGTATTCATCTTTTGTTATTGGTATATATTAAGCATTGCAATTTTAACACAGCTTTCCTTTCTTAAAATGCGTATACATTTTTTTTGGTATCCTATGTATGTCACAAGTGCCACCTGGACTACGGTGATTGTAAAGACACTCTGAATTTAGAAATATTATAATGTTGGATGGGGAGTAACTATTTCAGAATAGAATTAAGTAGTTTTCTTAGCTGGGTAATGGGTGCATAGGTGCTCATTTCTGTATATTGAAAATATGTCTTTTGGAGGAAGTCTTTGAGGGGATGTAACTCCTAGTTGTCCTGCAAGCTGGAGGCTCCTAATCCCCTCCCCTGTCCTTGGAATGCATGTTCTGCCCACCGTTCCTACAATGGGACCCATTTTCAAGGAGCAGCCTTGAGAGAGCAATATATTGTTGAGACCATCTGCATGGCAAACATGACCGAACAGAGTTAAGACCTCTAAAGAAACAATATGATTCTGGTGGGCAGGTGTAGAGATCTACTCATCTTGCAGCCACCCAAGACAAGCCTAGTATGTAAGTTTCCTTGCTTATTAAAACTGGTATCTACCAATCTGGATTGGTCTGCCTCTTTCTTCAGTCTCTCCTGGCCCTCTACATATTGGGGCCAATTTACAAACCAACAATGTTATACCAGAATAACAAAAGAGTAGATGACACAGGAAAGGTAGGTTGGATATGCATAGATATGCTGAATCTTATATTTCATGCTAAAGAGATTTTTACTTTACTTTAGAGAATGAGTATATAAAGAAAATTCTTAAGAAAGGCAGAGATGAAACCAGATATGCTTAATTTCAAAAGTTAACTCTGCTAGCAATGTGAAATGTAGACTAATTATGGCTGGGAGCTGCGTTAAGGACTAAGAAACACAGGGGACAGAGCACAGGTGAATTTGGGTTACTGTCAAAAGTGGGGCAGGGAACTGGTTGAATGGCAAAAATCCTCTAAAATTTCATGAATACATACCAGGCATATCTTAAATTGTAGCTTACCTCATTTTTCTCAAAGTTAAATATTAAAATAAATATTAAATAAATTATTAAATAAAATATTAAACTAAATTACTTTAGACCCCTGATGTGTTTTGACTTCTAAATACAGTAAGTTTGTTTAGAGGTTTATTTTATTTAGAGATTTGGTTATAAAGGAACATAATCTAAAATTTAGACATTACTAGGGAACAATTGATGCTGTTTTACTTAACACAGTATTTAGTTTTGAAAGCTATAAAGTCAATGTTTCAAATGCACATAACTTTTAAAAGTACTGTTGATTTTCAAAGATATTGTTCAAATGTAGGTCTGTAATACAAAGGGATGTGTGTGTGGTAATTATCAGTATCAAAGTTCCATGATAATTAGCACATGATATTATATAACAGTACATAATAACATATGATGATTGTAATTAAATGCAGTGACTTAAGACTTTGTCTTTTAACTACTCTCAGTGGCTACTGAATGAAGGTAAATTAAAGGTTCATTAAGTTGTGTTCAGAAGGAAAAAAATGTTTTCAAATGGCAGATGCACTGTGAAGTTAAATGGATTTATTAAGACCTGTTCTTCAGTGTTTTCTCAAGTGACAAGCCTAGACTAAACTCTTTGAAGAATTTTAAGAAATTAAAAAAAAAACACAAAACAACATTTATGTTCACAGTTTATTTAACATTTTGAGCTCTTAAATGTATAAAATAATTGTGGAGAACATTGGAAATTTGGCTTTTTCTACATCATTGTGTGTGTGTGTGTGTGTGTGTGTGTGTGTGTGTGTGTGTGTGTGTTTAATATTCTAGTGTCTGAAAGGAGAAGCAAAGCAGAAAAGAAAACGACAGTAATATACGCAGTGGAGGTAGACAAAACATCTGCAACACCCAGCATTTTTCCATTCATATTAGCCAGCATTTATATTTCTAAAATAAAAGAGTTGTGCTGTAAAGTTTGAATGGGAAGTCAGAGAAAATTACAGATGGGAATATTTTTAACTTTGATTCTTATTCCTAAAAGTGTCAAGAATGTATTTAAAATACTGAAAACATCATGAATTTTAGCTTTCTCATATATTTGCCATTCTAATAGCATCATTAAATATGTGGATAAGGATTGCTGTTTATTTAGTAATATTTTTAGAAATGTAATTTCAGCAATCAGATTCTCTGGCACAGGAATATTTACTAATAGACGCAGCTTCTCTTTAAAAAAAAAAAAAAAAAAAAAAGCTTCTGATTCTAGCATCCAATATATAGAAAGCTTTAGTTTTCACAGTCAAACGCCAGTATAGAGGTGCATGTTTCTTTTAGGAGCAAGCATGAGTATGTGGATAGGGAAGGGAGAAATCATTAACCTTACCCATGGACAACAGATTCTGAAGCCAAAACATTTCCCTACCTGAGTTTCCCTGGTGTAAATCTGGAATATATCCATTGACTTTTCTATACATTTTGGCAAGTTTTTTGCCCGTAACCTGTATAGATTTCCTTCATTCTTAATGGGAGCTATTAAAAAGAAATTTTGGCTGGAATTTAGGAAAGGAAGTTGTGGGACAAGGCAATGGAAGAATAATAGGAGTTTGCAAAAAACTTCCTTTTCAAAAAGAGTTTCATTGAAACATAAATCATATACCATAATATGCCCCCCATATGAAGTACGGAGTTTAATAGTCTTCAATGCCTTCAGAGTTGTACAACTACATATCATTATAATCACACCAGTTTTAGAACATTTTTGTCACCCCAAAGTTAAGCTTCCATTCATTAACAGTCACGTGGCTACTCCCCATTTCCTCCAATCCCTCATCTCCCTACCCCACCCTATGCCATCACTACTTTCTCCCTTTATAGACTTGCCTAATCTGGGACTTTTGTACAAATAAAATCATACAATATGTGATCTTTTCTGACTACCTTCTTTCACGTAACATAATGTTTTCAAGAGTCATCCGTGTTGTAGTATGTATCAGTACATTGTTTTCACTACCAGATAATATTCCATTATATTGATATAGTACATTTTATTTATTCTATCATCATTTGTTGGCAATTTGGGTTGTTTCCTCTTTGTGGTTATTATGAATAGTGCTGCTCTAAAACATTCATGTACAGATAATTGTTTAGATGTATTTTCATTTCTCTGGACTATTAATAGAAATGCTGGTTCATATAGTAACTTAATGTTTAACCTGTTGAGGAACTGGCAGAATACTTTCTAAAGAAGCTGTACAATTTTACATTTCCATTAGTAAAATGAGTGTTCCAATTTCTCTATATCCTCAACACTTCTTACTGTCTTTCTGATTCCAGCTACCCTAATGTGTGAGAAGTGGTCTTTCATTGTGATTTTGATGTCTATTTCCCTAATAACATGCAGCATCTTTTCATGTGCTTATTAGCCATTCGTGTATCTTCTTTTGAGAAATGTTTATTCAGATTATTTGCCCATTTTTGTTAATCGGTTGGTCTTTATATTATCAATTTTAAGTTTTCTTATATTTTCTGGGTAAACTCTCTTAACCGATATGATTTTCAAATTTTCCTCCCATTCTGGGGGTTGTCTTTTTCACTTTCTTAATTGTGTCCTTTGAAGTACAAAGTGTTTTCGATGAAGTACAATTTATTTATCTTTTTATTTTGTCACTTATGCTTTTTGAAATAAAGTACTGATGTACAGAAATGTTGAGAAAAGTACACTGGGCTTTATGTATTTTTAAAAATGTTTTCTAAAGTGTTCTCTCATATAAGCATCCAGATTTTGCTAAATATCTGTGTCTAAAGTTGGATGTGGAGTGTTGAAATCAACAACACTAAGTCAAAGAATGAGGGTTTTTGAGCTTTGAAACAAGAAACAGTCTAGGGAAAGTGACTTTTTATATGCATATTTTCCAGAGCAAAGTAAATGAATATATAAGCTTCTTTCTGAAACTCTAGGGGAGGGATCCCTGAAGAAGCAAAGGGTGCAAAAGAGCCAACATAAAAATAACTATTATTATTCATTTAAATTTTGTAGGATGCTCTTGATATTTTCTTACTTGAGCTTGCGGTCTTTAATAATTTATTTTTAGTGAATATAAGAACTGTTATACACAGAAGACAGAGTTTCACATATCCCAGAAATATACAGACTCTCTTTATAATAACTATTAAGAGGTTCTTTCTGTGGGTATTATAATTTGTATAACCCTGATTTTTCTTGAGGTCTTAAATTCTTAAACTGGAAATATTCTATCAAAATAATATTCAGGTTTCTATGTTTACCTTAATTTAACCCGAGTTTTTCAAGTTGGTGAGGATTGTCTGTACCAGTAAAATGACTACACAGTATGTGTCTACTTCATAAAGTATCTATTTTCCCAAAGTCAGCAGCATTTGCTTAGACAGTTGATCTTTGAACAACAGATTTGAACTGTGTAGGTCCAATTATATGGGGATTTCTTTCAATAAATACATACAAGTACTGTAAATGTATTTTCTCTTCTTTATGATTTTCTTCATAAAATTTTCTTTTTTCTAGCTTACTTTATTCTATGGACACAGTATGTAATAAATATAACATGCATAATGTATTAATGTGTTAATCTACCATTTGTTATTGATAAAGCTTCTGGTCAATAATAAGCTATTAGTAGTTAAGTTTGGGAGTCAAAATGTATATGTACATTTTTGACTGTGCCGGTGATGGTGATGCCTCTAACCCCTGTGCTGTTAGAAGGTTACCTTGTATCACAATATACACTTATCCAGGCATGATTATCCAGACATGGCTGCCTGGGATTATGGTGTTTGAAGATAAGGCATTGAAATCTAAAGTATTCTTGGTTATAGGAAACCAGATTTTTAAAAATTAATTAATTACTTAATCAATTAATTTTTAATCAGAAGTTCATTTTTACATATGGAAACATTTGGCTTACTGCTTATCAGGCTGGAAAGAAATGAAAATAGGCTTCAACACCTTCAGAACCCTGTTTATGTGTTTTGACCAGATATTGACTTGGCCCAATGCCTAATAAATCTCTTCTATGCCTTAAACTCTGCTAACATTTGTTATTAGAATTCAAACAACAGCAACAACAACAACAACAATGACAACAACAAAACAAAAAAAAATACTGTAGAAGCTTCCATTTAATTATGCTGTGCAGTTTTCAAAAGGAGAAAAAATAAGATTGGATTTATACCTTCAGAATGATTTCTTCTTTGTTAGAATTAGAGTAAGTAGTTCTTTACCACTCAAGAAATGTCTTGAGATGAAATGTGTAAAAACAATGGAAGTGTCATGAACATACTTCATGTCCTCTAACTCCTCCCTGGATCCACTGCTATAGTGTAAATTTAGCTATACATAATAATATTTATTGAGTATAAGTATGTGTTAAATATAACATATTGCATATGATAAATATGTTATAGTTATAAATGATCATAAAATTATTAAGCCAAGTGTATTCATTTTGAATTCTAAATAAGCCAACTTCGGTAAAGGGTTCATTGTTTAGTAGAAATTGTTTCAATCCTCACTTTTATCTATCTGTGTATCTCTCCGGTTATCCTGCTTCACTGTAGTACTGTTCTTGATGCTAGCTTTCCTTGCTCTGTATCTTCATTTTGTGACACACAGCTCTCATGGTGTCTTTATTTTGGAGGACGTGCAGTCGACTCCTTTTCCATATGTAGATCCCTTCCTATTCCATCAATCTACACTTGTGTTCTACTAGGCCCTGCTACGTGCCTTTTTCTCATTTAAGAGAGCCCCTGCTTTGACTCCTCCATGCAGATACTTATTCCCAACTTCCTGCTTGAGTTTATCTTCATTATTTCTTTAAGTGACTTCTTCATTCATAAGCCCTATTCATTTTTCAAGGCACAGTTTTTAGTTCTTGTTGAAACCTCTTTAATTTCACCATACCTAAATTCTTATTTTAGACCCCACAGTATACTTGATTAGGTTTTAAGTGTGTGTGTGTATTCATTTTATCTTTGCAGATAGATTGTAATTTACATGAAGCAATTTCTTAAATATTTTGGTTTATATTTTCATAGTTCCAACACTTACACATATTCTTGTTGCTTAATGAATCTTAAAGATGACAATTGACAGCCATTTATACAGTGCTTACTCTGTCTGAAGAACTGTGCTAAGTGCTTGGAATTTATCCATTGAAATCTCACAGCGACCCTATAATTACAGTCATTCTGTGTTGTGTGTGTGTGTATGTATCTACAGGCTAGGAAACAGAATTTTAGAAAAGTCAATTTCCTGTCCTAAAGTCACACAGTCAGTTAACTAACAGTACTGGGGTTCATACCCACTTCTATTTTTAACCCAAGTGAATGATCTTTACTGTATTTTGCTGCAAAATTGTTGTTTTCTACTATTATGACACCTTTACTTCATATATAACAGAGGGCATCAAAGGGCCTCCTCACTTTAACTGGAATGGAAAACTTTGTTTTTGATTATTAGAGTCTGCATGTTAGATATGTAGTTTATTATTTCTGTCCTGCTGAGTACATAAACTGCATTATGCAATTTAATTTGAATATCATAAAAATTAGTCATATTCCAAGAATATCTGATTGCAACTTTATTAAAATATGTTTCATTTGAGCTTGTACTCATTTCTAAAAGATGAAACAGCATCAATATTATTTATGGTGATTTTGATTGCAATTTAGGAAGAAGGCAGAGAGGGAAAATCACTTTGTTTTTAAGAACAGATGATTTAGTGAACCCTAATTTTGTTGCATTAAAAAAGTCAAACTTGATTTAGTTTTTTCTCCCCTCCCTATTTTTAAAGAATAAATAGAAATATTTTCTATTCTTTGGAGCAATTTGCTCATACTTTAGGAACCATTTAATTAAATTATTACCTGCTGGAGCACCATCTGTTTTTATCCTAGAAATAAGAAGCATGGCTTTCTTTTACATAGGCTTGGTAAATATGTAGAAGGTGCCAAAAAGCAATAAATATCTCAGCAGATGGACTGAGGCACTTCAATCTCTACGCAGTCAGCCTTGATTGTTCTGGGCATAGCTAAATGGATTTTTCTGGATAGATTCCTTTCAAAATGTATTATGGGCAGGAGGGGAGTTGGATTCATCTTCTCCCATAGATCTCTTCACATTCTCCCCCTTAAGATACAGGACCTGATTTTGTTTTTAACTCTGCATATGCCCATATTACAGACATCAGTTCTGAATGATATATGTGTGTATCTATATCTATATATTTATACACACACACACACACACACACACACACACATATATATATATATATATATATTTCAGATCTGAACAGATCTATGCATATATATATATATATATATATATATATATATATATATATATGACTTTATAATGAGTCTAAGGGACTTGAATTTAGTAATTCTGGGATGGATTTTTCCAGAGGTCACCTCTCCAGAGGCTGCTTCCTGCCTCTTTCTACTCCTATGTCCCCCATTCCCCTGGATATAGTCTTCACATCTGAAACACAGCCCAGAAGTCTGTTTCATCCTTTCATTCCAGGCTTTGTGTCTTGTTCAGGAATAAGAGAAAGTCTAACACTTTTGGTGCAAATTCACTGATGGATTTCCTTTCTACATCAGCACTATTCAGGTATCGGGATAGCTAGGTGTGGTATATATGCAAGCAATTGATTTAAGTGGTATTAACCAATTTTTATTTACCATTAATAATCTTTCACTAATTTTATAATATTGATATATAGGACTTAAAACATGCATTTATGAATTATCTCAATTGGTTTTCACACACATAAATCTAATTTTACCTATGTACAAAAGTGATTTGCCCTGGTAGTGACAGCTGGTAATTGGGGATCCAGAATTCAAATCTAGCTCTTTTGTTTCTTAATAGTTTATAATTTTGAAGCAATAGAAGTTATATTGCGTTTTACAGTTTATCAGTTGCCTTTAGTTACAATATTTAACTTGATTCATCAATCAATTCTTAGAAGTACATAGAATAGGCATCACATCCACTTTTAAAGGCTGAATGAGCAGAAGTGTTTGCTGCAAGATCTGTTGCTGATAAAATGGCACTTAGTGAAATCCTATACTCTTCAGGAGGCCACGCATTTTTGAAGACTATCATTTATTGAGCAGCTACAAATTTCCAAATACTGTGCTAGGCTACAAAGATAAGTGATAACTAGACAAACTGACTACAATCAAGAATTTGAACCTGAGGACAAACCAGGCAGAAGAAGAGCATGTGTAATGTGTGCTTGATAACAGGAAGTAGAGAGAGGATCAGAATGGAAGTTTAGCCAAGGGCATAAAGGTCTTACAACCTTGAAAAGGAGACTGTAAAATTCCTGGTAGTGCAGAATAAAACATCTCATCTGCTTTTAACCTGTCAAGTGATATGGTCAGATTTTTATTTTGGATAAATAGATGTACTGGTATCCTCATTACTTATTACCCCCAAATTTTGTGGCTTTGAATAACAACCATTTTATTATGTCTCATTATTTGATTAGGAAAATGTGCACGTCTCAGCTGGTCAGCTTTTTTGTTGCACAAGCTCATCACTTGGTAGAAATTAGCTGCTGGCTGGTCTGATTTCACATGATTGGTATTTTGGTTTAGATGACTGGGCTTAGTGACATATGGTCTCACTGCCTCACCACGTGGTCTCTCCAACAGGATAGTTGGACTTGTTGGTGCTCAGGGCTCCAAGGATTCCTTCTCTGTAAAAACCCTTCATGCCTTAACTACAGTTCTCATAAGACACGTTAGCAAATATATATTGCATTATCATTCGATCTGTTCAGGAGCTGCCACATTTAAGTTAAATTGTGTATATATATATATATATATATATATGTATATGCTGAGAAAGCATAGATATAAATGTGAGGTGATTGTTAGTTATCCAGATGCTGTCACAATTATGAATTTAGTCCAACAAATGTTTACATGGTCAAAAAATTATGGAAACTGTGGAAAATAAAAATATAAACAATACCTAATTCTTGGAAGCAGAACCAAAGAGGGAAAGTGTATTGAAAGGAAAAAAAAAAAAAAAGAATTAAAATCACAAGCATAGGCAGTTGGTAGCCATTAGGGTGCATGTGAAGTGCATTTGGGGAAATTTAATGTGGTTAAAGAGTAAAGACTTATATCTATGTGTCAATGTGTGAGTAGATTCACTCCCAACCCCCCACTTTTTCCCTAAAAGACTTAAAGGAAGCTACATAGGGGTGGAGATTATGGGGAAAGTTCATACTACAAAATTTTGTTAGATCTTTACTGTTAGAAAATTGAGTGATGTTCTTTTTTTCCTTCTTCTTCTTTTTTCTTTTTACTTTTTGGAGTAATTCAAAATATGCCTTCATGTAATTGTTTTCTGTCATTATAGCAGTGGTTAAGAACACAGAGTTTGGAACCACACTACTTGGTTTTAAATCCTGTGTTTTAAATCCAGAGAAGACACTACTACTTTCTCTCTTCTGTGGCCTTATCTGTAAAATGAGGATGGGAACTTCATGTTATTTTTTTTATTATTTATTTATTTATTTATTTATTTATTTATTTATTTATTTATTTTTATTCCATTTGTTTCATAGGTTTTTATTTTACCTTTTAAATGGTCATTGGATTATCTTTCATGTTTTTATTTTTTTCATGTTATTGTTCTAATGATTAAATGAAATAAATAATATAAATAGAGGGTGCCTAGTGGTACATAAATATGCTATTTTTTCCAATATTATACTCTTTACCACAGTTAAACTAGTCAAAGTCATCTACTATTTACAACTTGTGTTGCAATGTCTGTTTCTCTTTTCTGAACTTAATTTTGGTTTTCCACATCCTTAAAGATTATGCACCTTTTCAGGTAGAAACTGTAATATGGCCCTTATTTTAGGCTCTAAAGTGTTTTTAGATTACTCGGGGAATGATTAAAACTTCAACAATTTACAGTATTTTAAATAAAGAAAGGAAAGAAAAAGAATGCTTTGGTTCCTAGGATATGATTGAGATGTAGAGATTTCACTTGGGGGGTTATATGCAGGTTATAGTTTTAGGGATAATGATTGGAATGAGAAGGGTCACTAGTTACCATAGCTGAAGGGAGTCTGTGTAGAGGTGTTAGGAAGAAAGGGTCTTTAGTTCTTCCCACAGAGTCTCAAAGAACAGAATTCCAAAGCAGCACGTTAAGGATAAGTTGAGTTTTACTATTATTTTGAAGGCTTAAGATTTGTTGTATTTGGAAGGGTAGAGCAAAACATAATCTTCGGTTTTGTCACCAGGTCATCACGTCAAATTAAAAATAAAAAGAAAATCCACTGATTCTTTATAGTTCAAGATATAGCATTATAACATATAGAAAAGAATGAAATGGACTCTTTTTGTCAGTTATTTTATTATTTTTCATTGAATTCTTGAGAAATCAGTAGTAGAATAAGTAAGAATGGAAAAGTAAAAATGAAATAAATAAGAAAGGATGAAGGAAGGCAAAAATATAAAGAGAACGCTAAAGGATGTATTATGGGAAGAAAGAAAATGAATGGGAAAAGAAGGTAAAATTTATTTTGGTAAAGTAATAATATTTGACATTAAAATTCAAAGCACTAGGTTAATGTTAAATGTTTGCATGCATTATTATAAACTGTAGCTCAGTGATGTCAATTATATAAAAGTTCTGTTAAATGTTTTACATTTAATTTCTTTGTGAATATTGCATTTTCAAGCTTTTTGCCTGACATTTAATTTCATATCAGCATTGCTTCTATGTGCCATTGGAGGTCTTTCATTTTTTATAATATTCTTGTTCATAAATAAAATATAAATAACATAAACAGTGTCCAATGTAAGTTTTAGTAAATTGTTTAGTTGCTTTAATTTACCCAATATTATTAGTATGCATGTATGTAAATTTGTAATAAAAATAACTTAATGTCAAACTGCTATACAGATGTAATATATTTCTGTAGTATTTCTCATCTTGTTTTATTTAATACATTCTCTTTTATTGAAAAGGTTAACAGTTACTAGAATCATATTTAAAGAAAGGTCACTTACAGAAAGCACTTGAATTTCCTACTTTAAAATAAACGTTGTCACCTTCTTTCAGTAAAATTCCATTTTAATATACAGTATTTTAATAAAATACTGTAAAAGTATGTCCTTATTTAGCTTCAGATATATGTATGCTTATTAATATGGCGTTTTAGAAGTAAGAAAGGATAGCAAGATCTTCGGCAATTTGTTTCCCTCTATTCTTACGTTGCTTGAGATAATTCTTGAGAAGTATTTCAATCTTGATTCTGTCATCAGTTGTCAATCAAAAGCTTCACAATTCTTAGTTTCCGTATATTAATATATCCCTACTACTTGGGAAAATACAATAATTCACTTAAACTAGTTTTAAGCCCTAACATTGGGTGAACTAATAAACATGGTCTTTGTCTTATAAGGAACATACCGTGTTGTTAACTATAATGGATTCCTATCATTGTATTTTCAGTTAAATTACCAATTTTAATTTTCTTTAGCTCATGATCTAACAATTTGAAAGCGGAATACTAAAATTTTTACACTTGGATTTTGAGCTAAAGAATAGATTTCCAGAATTTGCCCAATATATATTTGGGATGGTTTGTACAATGCATGTTTTCTTACTAATTGAATTTTAAATCAACATAAACATACTGCACCAATGTATTTTTCTGGCCTACTTCCCTTCCCACCAGTTAATCACAGTATCACAACATATTAACACTTCTTCCTAATAACACCCTTAAGTAACAAGTGTGAAAAGAACTATTTCAGAAAATAAAAAGCACAAATTCTGGCATTCCTTGGATTACCATTCTGCACGTCAAGTAGTCTTTCTGTGTTATTATTTTAGGAAACATAGCAATGCTAATTTTAGAAAAAATCACTACCAGTTTGTAGAAACCTGTTGATACTATTTGAAGAATAAATATGTTTTAAAAATAAGCTAATAAAGTACCTTTGAAAAATGTGAAAAATACAGTGCTCAGTGGCTTCATGCAGATAAAAGCTTCATCTGTTCCTGGAAATCCGAAAGCCATAGTCAAAAAGCAACAATTTAAGATCATTCATGCTGGCTGAAAGGATAAAAAATTGCAGTGTATCTACCAAGTTAAGAGACTTCTCTTGGCAGCCAGCTCTCAGAGCCAAGTGGTGATTGTTTTGCTGTATTAACTCTTGACACCCTCGAAGCCCTCTCAGGCCTGCACGTAGTAGGGAGGAGGACAGGATGGACCAAATGGTTTCAATAGCTGAAAACAGGTCAGAAGTAGGTCCAATGTGAACTGTAGCTTTCAAGTTCTAAGCAGCGTTGTTTTGCTCTTTGTCCCTTAGCAGCAGGAGAAAAGAGAAATGTTGCCAAGTGTTGCTAAGAAGAGATCATAAAGTAGAGGTTGTGGTCTTTTCCTCAGAGCAATGTACTTGGAAGCAATTCTCCCTTATTCAAAACCACAGTGTGGGGAAACCTTGATGCCTGCCAGGGTGCTGTGGAGAGCAAACAGAGATCTTTTAGGTCCTGGAGTCAGAGCAGCCCTTAGAGATCTAAGGATCAAGGCAGAACCATTCAGATTAAACGGCCATTGGGACTCCTGGTGCTTGTGGTCACCTTTGTGGCATAACCAGGAATAAATAAACCAAGAAGATTCTGAATTTGTTAACGTCCTGCCAGCTCTGGGGACTTTGAGAGAGAGTGTGAACGCTGTGATTTTTGAAAGATTAGATTTTGAAATTTGACAGGCCATGTGTGATACTCTAGCTGCCTGCACTCACTAGCTGTGAAAATTGGGGGAAATGACTTAACGCCTAAGTCTCAGATACCTCATCTATAAAATGGGAATAATAATAGTACTTAGCATACAGGATTGTTTGATTACATAAATAATGTATGGAAAGTTCAAATCTTATAGTAAATCCTGGCTCATTTTAAGGATTCAATGAATAATCTCTTAGCACATAATTTTGGATAATATAACATGGGCATGCTATTACTTCTGTGTATCAAAATCTAAGTATAAGAGATAATAAGGAGACTCACAGATTTATCTTACTAGATAGAGAGAAGTATCTTCCTAACATACAAATCTGCAACTACAAAAAGAGATGACTTAGAAAATATAAAATTAAAAACAAACTCTTCAGCTAAGATTGACAGCCTTACGCATTAACAAGTGAGATTAGGCAGAGGCTGGTGTATTAAAAGACCCCACAGACTCCCTTTTCCCTGACGGCAGTGAAGCTCAGAACTACATTAAAACTCAATTAAAGTGGCTTTTTTTAGCTAGACTATCAAAATTTGTTTTTCTTCCACCCTTCTTTATTTTGTATTCACTTATTTATTTTGTTTCATTTATTTTTGTGTATGTAAATTATGATGTAAGCTACCTCAAATACGCTGAAGGTGGAAAGGATGCAAATACTGTAGTAGGAAATAATTATCTATAGCGATTTTGCTATAAACATAAATGATGACCAGGCAAAAAATAAATAAATAAAAGATATTCTAGAATCTAAATAGAGTCAGACACGACACCAAAGAGGACCAGGAAAGGAGCCCATGCAGGAACACCCTGAAGTAGAAAGAGTTTTGTGATGTCAGTGAGACTTCTACCAGCATGATAGATATTCTAAAAATACTAAATGCTCAAACTGCCGATTCAGGAAACACATAAAATGTACTCTGTATTGTTTTAGTTCATTTAAATTAATTCTTCTGTTGGCCATATAATAAATTAGATTATATCATTCTAATACTGAAAAACATCACCATAAATACAAGAACTCAGGTGGGCGCAACTAACCGTTCAGTTTAGAGTGTTACACGCAGTAATTGTGATTACACACAGGGACCTAAAGAAAGACCAGCCCACTAAGGGAACTGGCCAGGTGGTCATACATATGCAAGCAATATAAAACAAATTCTCAGAAAACTGCTGGATTTCATCAAATAACTTTTCCTCAAATGGCTTGACTGCAGTTTGCAATTTATAGCTCATTAATTTGGCATCTTATAAGCATACCTTTTATATATCATTTAGCGATCAAGGTTAACTCAGGGCTCAGAGTAAAGTGAATTTTATACTCTCCAGCTTGACTATCTATTAAATTTAATGTACTAATACCCATTTCAGAGTAGGCTTTGACTATTTTATTTTTCCTAAAAATAAAGCGCCAATAATAGTTTCCTCTTATTTTTGTAGATAGTCTTTATTCAATTAGTGAAGCATGAACAACAAATAATTATTGTAATTTCTTGTATGCAGTTGACATACAAAATTACAATTAAATAAGAAATATTTAATGCATTTACAAACACTATAGCAATTGCCAAGACCATTTCATAAAACCAGATGGAAAAACATAATCTCATTATACTAGAAAATTAAGTCAGGGAACAGTCTTCTGAATTACTGTTTTTATAGTTTTATCTTTTGCCCTGTTCTCAAATTGAGGCCATTAAAGCTTTCAACAACAAGAATATATTCCACAAATATAGGCTTTATTTGTACAAACTAGTTTCATATTGAAAAATTTATGTCAACTGTTTTTAGCCTATAAGGAATATTCTTACACTTAAATTTGAAAATTCCTCTGGGCACTCATATAGTTCACAGGTACAGCATCTAAAGTACTGCAGCACAGATGTGCATAATAAATGACTTTTGGTGATGCACTGACATTTCTAAGAAATGTCTTTACCTTAGATCAGTCCACTCAAACCAGCAAATGAGTTGACATCCAAAGCTTCAGGAAATGCTATATGAATATTTTCTCCATTGTATAATAAAGATTCAATCATAGAACTGTCATAGGAAATTGAGATTCTGCCTTATGTTTTAAAATTAATCTACCATATTCATTTGTTTATTTTGGGTGTAAAATAAATTTTAAAAATAGGAAAGTGTTTGGATGTATTTCTGATACTGATATGATCTACATTGTTTTATAGTGTTTAAGTTAAAATACTATTGGCATCATCATAATCGATGGATCAAGTCAACCCTACGACAAACATGTCTTTCCACATCAGACGTATGTAACTCCTGTTCGTGATTACATATCTCTGATTCCTGGAATTACTAAATTGAACTCTTCAGCTTTATGGAAAAACTGTGTTGTTCTTGTTGTAAATAGATGAAAAAGAAACTCAACTCTGCAATAACAAGATAAAGGAGTGATAGTTGTAACTCAGATGTAATAACTTTTACATAAACATTAGCCACACTTCCTTTTATCTATGCTTCCAACTCTTCGAAGTGCTTGAGTACACCACTGCATTTTCCATTATCTCCAGCTTCTTGTTATTGAAACTTAAGTCCTCTGGTCATAATTTAATTTAATCAAGGCTGTACTTTAAAGTTGTAAGCTCCAAATATTTTTAATTTCTTAAGCTCTATAGAAATTCTGGAATGATCCTTTATTAATGGAACACTTGTGATGTATTAGAACTTGGTATAAGTGCTTTGAATAATTTATCTCATGTACTCATAGTAATGCTATAAATACAGTACCATTATGATTTCCATTTTACAAATGTGGAATCTAAGCATAAAGATATTAAATAATTGGTCCAAATTACATAGCAGAGCTAGATTTGAACCAGGTACTATGTTTCCCCCAAAATAAGACCCAGCCGGACCATTAGCTCTAATGTGTCTCTTGGAGCAAAATTAATATAAGACCTGGTATTATATTATATTATATTATATCATATTATAGTAAAATAAGATGGGGTTGTTTATTAGTTTTTGCTCCAAAAGATGCAGTAGAGCTGATGGTCCAGCTGGGTCCTATTTTTGGGGAAACACAGTAGTTTTTCTGTAGCACCTCAAAAATTCAAAAGTTGTGACCACAGTGTGTGATAGCTGCTTTGTTAAAATGGAAAAGGCACTAACTTTGTGGGTGGAAATTTTGGGGAAATTTTTCAAAAATTAAACTTTTGAGAAAGGCAACATTCACATAACTTTTATTACAATATATTGTTATATTATTCTATTTTGTTATTTGTTATTGTTAATCTCTTACTATGCCTAATTTATAAATTAAACTTTATCATAAGTATGTATGTCTAGGAAAAAAAACAATATACATAGGGTATTGTACTATCTGTCCTTTCAGTCATACATTGGGGTCTTGGAATATATCCCCTGCAGATATGGGGGACTACTCTATATAAAAGATAAATGTTTTTGTATATTTAATTTTAAAAAGAGTTTAGCATTTTGTGTGGGCCTGGGTGGGAAAGGATCTCACATAAATGAATAAGATATGTTGAAAACATGAAGAATATAGTCTATATTTCATAAAAATTGTATTTTATGAAAAAGACCAAGTGGTACAACATAGAATGTAAGGATATTACAGATATTTCTATTTGAAGAAATGTCACAAGTGTCCATGATCTGACCTACACCAAAGTATATCTCTTTTAAAGAAAGATTCATGTGATCAGGCATCTACACCATCCATGAAGTGGTCTCCATAATAAGACAAGTGCCCATCTGGCACCCTGCAAAATCTTTACAACATTATTGCTTCTATTCCTCAAACTGTCTTTCATATCCCCGTGGCAATCTTGTGGTAACCAATTTGTGCTTTTTAATCTCACCTTCTCTCTCCTTCCCACCCACCTCCCATCTAGCAACCCTCAGTTTTTTGCTCATTTATTCAGTCTTTGGATTCCACATAGAAGTGAGATCATATGGTATTTGTCTTTCTCCATCTGACTTATTTCACTTAGCATAATGTTCTCTAGGTCCATCAATATCGTTACAAATGGTAAGATTTTATTCTTCTTTGTGACTGAGTAATACTCCATTGTATAACATACCATGGTTTCTTAATCCAGTCATCTACAGGTGGGCATTTCGGTTGTTTTCATGTCTTGGCTATTGTGAATAGTGCTGCAATAAACATAAGGTACATATATTTTTTTCAAATTAATGTTTTGGATTTCTCTGGATAGATACATAAGAGTAGAATAAGATTGGAATTGCTTGGTCATAAGGTAGTCATATTTCCATTTTTTTGCACCAATCTCCAAAACTACCAATAGTGCAGTGTACACCTGAAGCTGAACCTGAAAAATACCGAATGTCAACTATAATATATATGTATATATGTATATATGTATATATGTATATATGTATATATACATATATATATATTCACAGGACGTGGAATACGGCATAGGGAATAGAGTCAATGGAATTGTAACAGCTATATACAATGTCAGAGGGGCAGTAGATTGGGGGAGGGGAGTTATCACTTTGTGAGGGGTGTAAATGTCTAACTTTTACATTGTTTTGTACACCTGAAATTAATTAAAAAAAATAGATTTATGTGATAGATTCTAAAATCTACTACATGTATTTTTTAATCACTTATATTGAGTAGCTATAAAGCTATATAACAGTGTATATTAAATTAATCTTGTACATTAGTAATAGAAAATATATGAAGTTTGAATGGCATAATTATATGATACATATTAATTTGTTGAAGATTTATTTTTATAATGTAACTTTTCATTGTTCTTGGGAATTGAAATGTTCTGGTAAAAGAAATAATGATATGTCCTTTACTTGTCTCACAGGCATAGATATTGAAAGAAAACTACATTATTTGTGGGACCCATGTGATAATTTGTGCTAAATCAAAACTGAATATGTTTCAATGTTTTATTTACTTAGCAGTTTATTACTCAGTTTTATTTTTGAGGAGTTTATTTTAGATAAAGTGAAACAAAACTGACAGGGCAGAGATTTATGTTATATTTTTATAAAAGCTATACTATTTCCTTAAAACAATATAATTTTAAACATATATGTATATGTATATATACATATATATATGTGTGTATATATACATATATATGTGTGTATATATACATACATATATATATATATATATATATATATATATATATATATATATATATATTAGTAAGTAGTAAATGGTTAATATTCTTCCTTGTATATGTTATCACATACAGAACTTATTTCCTTGGTAATTTTCGTGAAATACTTTGGATTTTTTAGCATCAAGAGGCTCCATCTACCTTTGACCCAGATATATCTCTTCTGGAAGATAGGATTTAGTGAAAACTTATAAATGAGCAATGAATCCAAAGTCGTACTAAGGGTGTCAGGCAGATATCCATCATGATGAGGAGTTAATATCTGTATCTGCATTACATTCTAATTGATGGTTCTGTCTGATATTTGAAAAGCGTTAAATTGCTGATGTACATGTGATGGAATGACTATAGTCAGGCTAGAAATGAAAACCCTGCCTCTTCACTGCACTGGTTTTTAAGTGATTTGTAGAGAAATGACTTTGGATATTTGTAGTAGAGGTCAGAATTAGAGAGCTCACATTTTTGTAGTAACTCCTATGTGTCAAATATTCCTTCAACGTAAACCATGTTCTATAATTCAATTTTTGATAAAGCCTTTAGAAAGAGAGACTGACTCATTAAAATGAGAGGGGAAAAATCAAGAAAAGCACAGTGAGACAGTGTTTAAGTAAATTAATCAATAATGCATGAACTGAACAGTCAAAGAAGTAAATATCATAGTATCATGGTAAGATAGTAGTGATTTATTGATGTTTAAGCCAAACAAGAAAAATGTTGACTAGTGCTAAGAAATTACAGTATTTTATAATATAACTTAAAATAAATTGAATCGTGGAGTATTTAACATTAGTTTACCACCAACTTTTCAGTCTCATATTTTTATAAAACCAGTCACCTTAAGAAGTGTGTACTCAAACATCACTTTCGTAGTGTTAAAAGAGTTACTTAATTTTGGACCTCAGTTTCCACTATAATATGAGAGGATTAGAGTCATGGATTTTAGAGATTCTTTATTTCTACCCTCTTTAGGTTTTTTCTATCCTTTATGATTTTCTTCTATTTTTTTGACAAAGCGTGATTTGGATTCTTCCTCTACCTGTTAATCAAGCCTCCACTAACCAATCTGAATAATTATCACTAACTTCATACATTACTCCTTTTCTTTGCTTATCTTGACCTGACCAAAGGCAGGATTCAAACACTGTACTGTTTTGAATCATTTTGTAAATGAGGCCAAGCAGAATGGAGCCTGGGAAGAAAAGAAGGAAGGAAAACAAAAGGGTCTGCAGAATTATCCTTGAGGCTTTCTCATACACAGTACCAAATAAATGGCTGCATGATCACAGCTGATATATCTATATGTAGTCTATAGATCTATATGTCTATATATCTATACCTATATGTATTCATATAGGCTAAATGTTAAAAGAAATCAAGCAATACAGAAATAATCATATATGTATGTGTGTGGTGGTACATGAATTTTATGCAGTCTTGCAAAATTACATAATTTATTCTGCATTATTGAACTCATTTTATTTCTTCCAACAATCTTTAACATCCTCCCTCCTCTAATACCAGACATTTCTTACTCATGCAACATTTAATGGATGTGTTAAGTTCATTGTCTCATTTAATCCCAATTACAACACAATGAGGTTTACATTATTATTATGCCCATTTCACAGATAAGACCATGGGTTGCAAAAAAGTTAAGTCATTTGCCCAAGATCACTTTTCCTAGTTTTTTCTCAGAGTCTCTGGCCTATGTGCTCCATCTTTAGCCATGACATATCCATTTGGGTTTTTCCGATGATCCACACACCATGTGTTCTCATTCTTCTGTATGCTTGTAGATGTTTGCCTCCTCTCACACTACTGGTCTGCCCTAGTTAACTCCTCCACTCTTGTCAAAAATACCTCAGAGGTCACTTGGGGAATCCTTTCCCATAGTCTCTGCTAGAATCAATCAACCCTGAGTCTCCTTTGCACTTTGAACATTTTATTTGTCTTTTCTTTTCTTTTTTTTTTTTTTTTTTTTTTTTTAATGCATTTGTCTCTCTGATTGGATTCTTCCTTACTTGAAAAATAGGGAACATTTATCTTTGTCTTCATTGCTTATTCCAGTACCTGGCATGCATTAGATACTCATATTTATTGAGTCAACTCTGGGTAAGAACAAATCCTAGTTTATAGGGTAGCAGATGAGAAATCTAGTCAGAGTGAAACATTTTATTTTGTAAAGTTTAATATTTAATTATATTTGATCTTTGTTTTTTTAAATCAAATTTATTGGGGTAACATCAGTTAACACTATTATATATGTCTCAAGTATACAATGCTGTAATACATCATCTGTATATTGCATTGTGTGCTCAACAACTAAAGTCTAGTCTCCTTCAGTACCCATATATGTATTTGACCCCTCTACCCTCTTCATCTTCACCCTACCCTTCTTCTCCTCTGGTAACCACTATGCTGTTGTCTGTGTGTATGAATTTGTTTGTTTGCTGCTTTCTGTTTTATGTTCTGCATATGAATGAAGTCATATGGTTCTTGTCCTTTTCTGTATGACTTATTTCATTTAGCAGGATACTCTTAAGATACATCCACGTTGTTGCAAATGACATTATTTCATCCATATTTATGGCTGAATAGTATTTCATTGTGTATATATATATATATATATATATATATATATATATATATATATATCACATCTTCTTTATCTAATCATCCCTTGAAAGACACTTTGGTTGTTGCCATGTCTTAGCTACCATCAAAAATGCTGAGATGAACATAAGCATATGTATTTCTTTATAGACAAATGTTTTAAAAAATTTTAGGTAGATTCCTAGAAGAGGGGTTGTTGGGCCATCTGGTAACTCTATTCTTATATTTTTGAGGAAACTCCTTACTGTTTTCCTATGTGACTATACGAATTTACATTCCTACCAGCAATGTACAAGGGTTCCTTTTTCTCTACAACCTCTCCAACACTTGTTATTCCATGTCTTGTTGATAATAGCTGTTCCAACAGGTGTGAAGTGGTAGCTCATTGTGGTTTTAATTTGCATTTCCTTAATAACTGGTGAAGTTGAGCATCTTTGCATATATCTGTTGGCTATTTGTATGTCTTCTTGGGAAAAGTATCTGTTCAAGTCCTCTGCCCATTTTTTAATTGGATTGTTTGTTTTCTTGCTGTTGAGTTGTGTGGCTTTTTAGTATATTTTGGACATTAGTCCCTTATTGGAGGTGTTGTTTACAAATATATTTTTCCCATTTGGTTGGTTGACTTTTTAATTTGTTGATAGTTTCTATTGATGTGCAAAAGCTTTTTATTTCGATGTAGTCCCATTCATTATTTTTACTTTTACTTCCCTTGCATTTGTGGTCAAGTTCACGAAAACATCTTTGAGGCCATATGTCTAATACCTATGTTTTCTATGTTTTCAATTTTTCAAGAGTTGCATTTAAGGCTTTAATGCATTCTGAGTTAATTTTTTATATATGGCTTTAGATAGCAGTCTAGTTTCATTTTTTGCATGTGACTGTCCAATTTTCCCATCACTATTTGTTGAAAAGGTTATCCTTTCCTTTTGGCTCCTTTGTTGAAAATTAGTTGCCCATATACATGTGGGCTTATCATTTGAACTTTCTTAAACATTCAGAACATTTTAATTTATATGAGCCTCTGCCAGGCAGAATTGGAGCTGGGTGTACCCATAATTCTTGCATAATCCCACTACTTTTCATGAAGTCCTTGTTTGATTCTTTCATTAGTGTTCACTTGTCAACCATTGGCCCTAAGGCAATTGGCTAATCATTTATCATGTGAGCTCTGGTCTTTACCCACAGTGGGGCACATAGAAAATTCATAAAACATAATGAGGGACTTTAGATTCCACCTGGGGTGACGTATCTGATACACAGAAAACTTAGTTATATGTACTCTTAATCTGCAACGATAAGTACCAGTAGGTTACTGAATATGGACTGGAGACCACTTGTAGTTAATTAGCCTAGTTATCCTAATACCACTCTGCAGGATTCAACAAACTGTGTAGGGAGAAAAACCTCCATCTGCCACTCCTGTAACAAAGTTATGGAACCAAACTCTCCTTGCCTGGCAAAAGATTTCATTCTTTGGATGGATGCTATTCCAGACTTGTATTTAAAGTTTAATGAGTCAAACCAATTCATGTAACTAATTCCATGGACTACCCTGGTCCTCTGTTGTAGCCTTAAATTTCTCTAATTCTTTTGATTACCCATGACTATGTGATGCATCATATTTTGCTTCTTGTATTTCTATAGAGTTGCTGCTTCATTTAGTTGTTCTGCAAATTCTTATCCTGAATTTGTGCTTTTAAATTAGCTCTGGCAGTGTGAATCATACCCAGGGTCTTTTATTTCCCCCACCCCTTTAACGTACCAAATTGCAGTGTTATTGCTCTGATCTCAGATTTTTCTTAAAAGTGATTTTCAAAATACGTAAGCTTTGATTTTTGCCTTCGTTTTAATACATTATCCTCATGCAACTGTGCATTTGTGACTCTTTCTTACTTCTTCTGAGCTTCAAACGTTATAGTGTGTGTGTGTTCTGTTTTCTCATAAGCTTTTTCAAAAAGTACCTTACTTTTTGTCTTCTTTTTCAACAGTAACATGAATAGCAAAACATGCATAATTAACTAACGTGTGATTTTTCTAGGGGCAATGAATTTCTGATGATTTTAATCACTAAAATTTTATGGACTCATAATGTTGTTTACTGTTTTGTTTTCACCTTTGTGTTTTTCTTTATTGTTTATTTTAAGTCGCTATACTTCTTATTTTCACAGGTAAAAAGATGGCCTATCAAAAGGTCAATGCAGATCAAAGAGGTCCAGGACATTCACAGTACTTAGACAATGATGACCTTCAAGCCACTGCCCTTGACTTAGAATGGGACATGGAAAAGGAACTGGAAGAGCCTGGTTTTGACCAGTTCCAGCTGGACAGTACTGAGAATCAGAACCTGGAGAATTCAGAGACTGTGGACCTCAGTCTTGATTCCATTCAACCAGCAACTTCACCCAAAGGCAGGTTTCAGCGACTTCAAGAAGAGCCTGACTTTGCTACCCGTTATGCAAGATCTGCGCCAAAAAGCAACCACTGCAACTTTTGCCGCCTTTTAAAAATACTTTGTATGGCCATCATTTTATTTATTTTTGGAATTTTGATAGGCTATTATGCACATGAAAATTGCCCTTCAAATGCTACATCTTCAGGAACAATTGATCTTCAGTTATACCAAGAGATTCTCAAGACAATCCAAGCAGAAGACATTAAGAAATCTTTCAGGTAGGCATAGAAAGAATGCATGTTTGTGGGGTTCATTTCCTGGGAAACATGTTTCACGGGAGTATCAAACTGGTGATTTTGCCATGGTTTAAGATTAGTCTTGCAAGCTGAGAAACGTAAGTTACCGGCACATTCTTTACAGAGGATGTGTACATTTTCAGATTTGATACTGTAATACAAATTTATGATTCTGTTTTATTAATTGATAACAAGAACCATAATTACTATTGAGACTAAAAGACTTGAACCAGTCATTGCATTTTCCTCCTCTTGGGAATCCCAGGTAAGCTAGATTGAGATTCAAAGACTATTGGATAAATGTGTAATTAAAAACTAAGGCATTAACCATATGATTGAATTTTTAATGGTATCAGAATAAAATAAACCTGCTTTATGGACAGAAGTAACTATCTCTTGCATATGAAATTTCTAGCAAGAATGTGTTGATTTTTAAGTTAAATGATAAGGTATTTTTTTTTTTTTTAATCGGTCCATTTATGAGTTCTTGGGAAAAGCTCCTCTGAGGTCATGTAACTAATGGGCAACTTGAAAATGTTGTTGTTTGTTGTATTATCACATATGTTGTTGGAAAGTGTTCCTAAGTTTATGTATTTAGTTAAGTGAGGAACTGGAAGGGGAAGATTAGATATTAGTTTCCACATATATTTTCTATATTTGCTGAGAAAAGACAGACCTAGGTAAATCATATGGATGTAGTTTGTAGGTAGATAAAAGAGAGGAATCCTACTTTCCCAGGCTATTCTTTCTGTGTTACACTAACTTACCACAGCCAAGATGGGAGTGTCTGTTCATTTCTAGGAATCTTTTAGGGAATATGCCCATGGAAAATGGCATTGTTTAATTTGTGTGCTGAAATATCACATGTATTGATGCTAATAAATGATCATTCTTCTCCTGAATATCACATCTGAATAACTACTGGGAATTAATTTCCTATACCCTTCTGTGTCTGCTATTCAGGGTTGCATAAGCATCCCTGAACATGCAATATATAGATAATAACAATTTCCATGGTATTTCCTAATGTAAAATCATTTATATTGAATTGAGCTGAAAGATGTCTATTGTCTTATAATGAGTGATTGTATCAGTCAGGATCCCACCAGGACAACAGAAAACTTGCTAAATATTTAAAGCAAAGAAATTATTCCATCTGTGATGGATAGCTGAGAAGCCAATTGGATGACACTGAGGCAACACAGAAATTAACAACACAATGAAGCCATTACTAAATCTAGGTGGGAGGAGCAAAGGGAATTAGGGGTAACAGTGGAAGTTGGAACTTTCTGCATACACAAGTGTATGTATATGTGTGTGTGGGGTCAGGGCATGTAACCTCAGCCAGAGACACCACTGAAGACAGAGAGAGAGAGAGAATAAAAAGTATCACAGCTTCTCCCATCTTCCTACCCTATAGTGTCCTGCCAGTTGTCCTGTTGGCTGAACCCAGCAGAAAGACTGCTAACTCATAGCCGGGGAACTCACCCTGAAGGGTTCAGCTCACTGGAGCAGGGGAAGGGCGAGTGGTCTGTTAAAAATATATCTAACTGGCACACGGGTGTTATTTAAAAAAAGGAGAGAGACAGAGTGGAGGGGGACAAAAGGGATGAAGGCAGAGAGGGAGGAGAAAATAAAAAATAAGAACTCTATAAAACTGTCTACTATAACTTCATTGTGGACATTCATTATACTACACAAGTATCTTCTAGTAAAGGACCCATGGGTTTAATTTCTTTGTAATATTAAAAATGATTATGTGATTCCTGAGCAACTGTTTAGTTCTTAATTTATGGACACAATGACTCGCATAACCTAGGCTGCTTTCCTTTTACTTTCATTTTTAGTAAGCTCAGAGTCAAATTTGTGTTGAAATAATAAGGACCTTAATGACGTGTGTTTTGTGTACTAACTAGTCAATGCATTTATTTTCTCTCCTTACATTCCTTGGCTTTCTTTGTCTTATTATTTCAGCATTGTAGACAAATTTAAAGACGGACTTATTTCCTCTTTTCAAATTAGGCAGCTAGTTCTAACATTTAAAATATATAATTAAATAAAAACACTCATTGTTTTCCTCAGAATAGGAATTGTGTGACAGTAAGGCTTATGTTCTCCTCTTAAACGTAAACATCAACAAAATATATATTTTAAAGTTAGCTACAAAAATATAACCACCAACAGTTATACTTCCAGGCAGTATTCAGTGAATGGACACAGATTCACAATTCTGCTCTGTCCACTAGCCACAATTTTTTTCCATACTTTTTTCATTTATTTTTCTTCACAGAATAATATTTTTGGTACAATATGTTTCAATAATTTTCTCTGAAAACCATCTCTTGATCGAAGGACTATTGTTCCCCAATAGTTATGCTAGCCACATTTTTTACTATGAGTTTCTATGTTTGCTAAGTCATCGTAGCATTAATTCTGTACATGACAAGTTCTTACTGTTATTTTTAATTAATTTACTAATTTTGGGCTTTCACTGGCTCACTATTTTGTTGATCGATTGCTATCTCTCTTTTCTACCAAGTCTTTATTTCTGCCCATACTCTAAAACTATGTCAGGTCTTGCCAAACATCCTAATAGTTGTGAAATAAAATACGTATATGTGTGTGTGTGTGTGTGTATATATATATATATATATATATATATATATATATATATATACACAAATAGGTTAGACTGCAGATTCCATGAGGGAATGGACCAAGTTTCCATTCCCCATCATTAGACTTCTATCGCCTCAGTATTTTTCTAAGGTAGGAAATTAATGCATATATGTGAGAAACATCTGTGTTTAACTCATCAAATATATTATATAAAATATATTATATAAATTATATTTATATATGTTATATTACATAAATATATAATATGCATACTATATATTATATACATATATTATATAAAATATATGCATTATAATTATATATAAAATGTATATTTTGAAAATTATTTTGCTTGCCATTTAGATTTTTCATATAATTATATTGAAAACATTATGAGCATAATTCTTGTTTATGATGTAATTATAAAATACTATTTCTATTTTATAATTATATTATAATTAATCAGAGGATATGTCATGTTCTGTTTTTAAATAAGTGAAAACTCATATAAAACCAGATTCTGTAAAAAGACTGAAGTATCATTGTTGATGTCTTAATTTCATCTGAGGCTTGAAGACAACTGATACTGATTTCTAATTAAGACCAGCAGGCAGAACTTGATTTAAAAAAAAAAAAGAAAGAAAGTAGTAAAAATAGTACAAAACCCTAAGATGATCACCCACTTCTTTTTCCACTCTGTGTCTTAGCTTATCCTATCAGAGATTGGAAAAGCTAAGACACAGAGTGGAAAAAGATTTTTTCAAAAAAATCTGCTAGTGGTGTTGTACGTCCCAATCTCTTCTCAAGGAGGAAGCCTAAAATCCAATGGAAAAAGGGTTTAAAGGAACTACTTGGAAGAATTTGATACTAACCTCACACAGAGTTTCTGACTCAGACCTGAGAAATCTAAGTGATAAGATATGGACTGGCTAATTGTTGATAAAAGTGCCAAAGGAAGAGGTGGTTGTTTTGGACGGCCTATGGCAATTTACTTCTGTGGACTGTATGGGAAGGGGAGAGGGAGAAAGAGGGAGGGACCAAAGAACCTATAAAGCAGGCACAAGAGGAAAATTAAGCTGATGACTCTCTAGATTCAGAGAGCAGCATGCCCGTTATGAGAGTGTCAAGTGAGAACTTTTGTTCTCACTCTATCTATTCTCACTTGCTCTGTCAATCCTGGAGGTCTCAGCAGCTCTGAGGGAGGTGGTGTAGAAACACTAAAGCAAAGAAGCTGATTACCCTCCCTTTTTTAAATGTAAGTTTCCCTATCTGGAGTTGGTTAAATATGGAGAACAATTCAAAGTTCTCACTATTAAATGATGCTAGACACTGTAATAACTTGCTGGAGGAACTCAAGCCACTTAAATGTGACCAGGACTACCACTGTTTATTATAAAGGAACAGGGCAAAAACTAGCTCCAATGAATGAATGTGAATGGGAAGAAAAAAAAAAAAATGTTATGATTATAATCCCTGAGTCATGCCTGCTCAATATAGAGGTCACACATATGCTATTTTTATGTGTAATATTTTAGAAAAGAACATATTGGACTAATGTGTCAATTCATACAGACTTAATGTGTTGATTCATTGGTAGACATATTTACTTCATATCCCAGTTTAGGAACCTAGTTACTCTATCAGAAAGCCTGCATACTAGGTTAACATAAGCCAAGTACTTGGTTTTATGTTTGCCAAATAAAAGAAAATCAATCAGTTACACTTGATCGCATTTGTAGGCATGGTCAAGATTAGCGTAGGAATACAATGACCATATAGTATATGTCTGTGTGTGTGTGTGTGTGTGTGTGTGTGTGAATCAATCTTCAAATAAGATTCTCTTGGTCAGTTCTACCTATGCTTAACATGTTGCTATTTGACAAATGCTCTTTTACATCGTTGGTTTATTGCTTCCATACATCTTTTGCGTAAGCAGACAGGGTACACAGTGTTCAGATGTATATCAGATATATTCAGATGCATCAGACCAAAAATAGGCAGTTAAAATTTGCTTTAATGTATGCTTTTGGTGCCTTGGAACAGTAACTATTTAAATAATTCAAGTGTTTTCTAAGTTTGAAAACTGGAAGGTAGGCTTACACAATAATCTATGGATAGCAATAGGGCCTTTAGATACAGGATCTGGATCCAATTCGTTCCAGGGACCTCAGTAGCCACAGTCCTCTGATTTTGTTCTTGTTTGCCTTCCTGTTTCTTTTCCCAGTACCAACTGCTATATGCATTACCCAATATATTATTCCTCCCATTCCTATTTCCCGAAGGATGAAATATGGTTATCATCCTTTTGAGGGTCAGAGATATTTGTGAGTCAGTGTCATGTACTGATCCCTAGTCTATTCAGCTTTCATCAGTTGGGATGCTGGTCAGCTTGTGTAAAATGTGCTTACCTAGGGCTGTTGAGAGAGTTCTTTAACTTAGAAATTATACATCACAGTACGATGTTTTCTTTCTATTATATAATAAAGTCACCAAATCTTTAGCATACATACTGTTCAATGAGTGATATAACACACATACTGAGGATCATAAGCACATTGCTGGAGAGAGTAAAGTATGACCTTGCCTACAGAAAACCTAGCGGTGAAGTTCATGGAGACCCATGGATGGTTTTATGATTATCAGAGCACTAGAAATTCTCCTTTAAATCAGTAATTTTTTTCTCCTCCAATACCACAGAAATATGATGTGTGATAAAACAATACAGTGAATGTTTATAAATAATATATATATATATATATAACAGTGAAAGACACATTGCCTTTAATCCCCCTCAAAGTAGTCTCCCTCACTTCCAACACTTATCCCATAGTTCCTGCCACTTTCTAAAGTAGTTTTGGAAGTCCTCTTCTGCGAGTGTCTTTAGTTGTGCTGTCGTGGCTGCCTCGATGTCCTGAATTGATTCAAAACATTTACCTTTAATAGTCATTTTGACTTTGGGGAAGAGCTAAAAGTTACAGTTCCAGATCCGGTGAATAAAGTGAATGAGGGCACACTGTATGTTTTTATTTGACAGAAAATGCTGTACCAGAGCTATGTGTGACACAGAGACTTTCCACTGTTATCACAAAATATGGTGAATACTGGTGGCAAGTGCCATCCAATGGAAAGGCAGGGATCTTCAATATGTGAAGCCACGCATGAACAGAAATACAATGACAAGTTTCAACTTGTTTGGTGCAGTCAGTCGGGTGTGAACTACAGTTGAGAGAAGGTGTATTTTAAAGTGTACTGTAAATCATCCTCCATCATGACAATGCTCCATGTCACATATTATTCTTGATATATGGCAATTCCAGTCAAAAATATCACAGTGTGTTCTCATCCACCTTATTCACTGGATCTGGCAATGTGCAACTTCTGGTTCTTTCCCAAAGTCAAAATGCTTCAGGACATCAAGGCAGCCACAACACCACAACTAAAGACACTCACGAAAGAGGACTTCCAGAACTGCTTCAGACAGTGGAAAGAACAATGGAACAAGTGTGCTCGAAGTGAGGGGAAGTATTTAAGGGGGATTAATGGCAATGTGTCTTTTACTGTTTTTTTTTTTTTAATTTAAGATGATGGTGATGCTATCAGAAACTGTTCTCATCAGTTTTCAGCCTTACTTTGCAACCATCTTTCTGTTCCTCTTCTGTCTTATGTATTTTTTTTTTTTCATCTGTCTTCTCTACCCTTTGTATTTTTTGTTCCTCTTCGATTTCAGTATTAAAGTGAATGGGAGTAGAAATGTCGGGAGAAATGAATAAGGAAATAAAGCAATTGGCATTTTAATTGAAGAAAAAGATGTAAATGTATAGCCAAAGTACACATAATTCAATTTGTTCAAATGACACGGAATGAATTTAACAGTAATAGAGTGATGGTTCCTAAAGGAAGTAATTAGCTCTTCTATCATTGATCTCTCCAGATAATAAATGTACATTGTCTTACATTTAATTACAAAAGGAATACATAGGATAAGATTTATTAAATCTGCATAGTATTTTATTGCTCTAGACTTGAAGTAAAGCAGTTGCTTCACTCAGGTTTTCTCAGTATTATGCATAATGACATTAATTCTCTTAACTGACTGGATCAACTCACAGATGCAAACTTATGCCCATCACAATCCTTAGGAATTGGCCAGAGCAAGAGCAACACCCACCAACAGGATCAAGGAGGGTTGTTGATGAAGGGAACTTTGACTACAATGATGTTCTCAATTCTGACTTATTCAAATACTGTGCGACCTTTGAGGCCTGGCACAGGTGCCAACTCCTCCACGATGCCCTTTTTCATCTTCCACCAGTTGAGTTCTCTCATGGTTTTCTTGCAACTCTCAGTACTTCTTTTTCTCTCTTTTTATTGGCATGGATCACTTTTTACTTTGCAATGGAGAAAGAACTATGAGTCTGGCACAATGCTTGAGTTATAGTCCATAGACACTCAATAAATCTTTACCGCAGGAGCGAATGAACTCAGAATACAGACCTTCTTGATAAAGCCTTCAATCCTTTCTGGAATATCAATTATGTTTATATCTATATGACCACAAAACAAGTGTTGGTTTGAACAGTTTTATCAGCTAATTAGCTGACTCAGTTTTTGTTTGGAACTTGCAAAGAAAAGAAAAAGGGTCAATGATCAGATTACAGATGTTAAAAATCGCTACACTTTTTAACCGGTTGTGTTACAATTATGTAGAGATGACTTAAATTAAATGAATTGAAAATACAGTAGTACCTCTTTGGTCTATGAACTCCGTCCACCCAGAAGTAAATGCTTCGGTTTTCGAACAGGACTCAGAAGTGGAACATGTCACACAGCTTCCACTGAGTGCAATATTTGGAGGCCTAGCTGTCGGCTGTTTTCAAACGTTTCAGAATTTGTGGATTACATTAAAAATCCGAGGTACCACTGTAGCAGCCTTTTTATTGCAAGACCATTGTAATACAAAATGTAAGTTGGTGCCTGACTTACAATGGTTTGACTTGTAATTTTTTGTCTTTGTGATGGTACAAAAGCAATACACATTCAGGAGAAACCATACTTTGAAATTTGAATGTTAGTCTTCTTCCAGGCTAGTGATGTGTGGTATGGTTCTCTCTTGTGATGCTGGTCATTGGTAGTGGGATAGTTTTGCACAACTGTAGGCTAGTCTAAGTGTTTTTAGTATGTTAAGATAGGCCAGACTGAGTTATGATATTCAATAGGTTAAATGTGTTAAATGTATTTTCGAATTAGAATATTTTCAATTTATGATGGATTATCAGGAAGTGATCACATTGTAAGTTGAGGAACATCTGTATACTTATAGTTATTCTTCATGTTATTGAAATTTGAAGTTAAAATCTTGCTATATATATACACACACACACACACACATATGTGAGATTTTTGATTTTTGAATGCATTTATCTACATATCAGCATGTGCTAAAATTGAGTTGTTAAGGATTAAAATACAGGAAATCTTAGTTTTTCAAATTCGGTTTTTGTTGAATTTTTAGTGGGAGCAATATATTTTACATAATTAGCTGACTCTATTGCAGTGCCTATGCTTTACAGTCAATGAAATATTTCCATCAGCTCCACCAAGGTCATCTGTGCTTACTGGCTGCCTATCCTGAAAACTGTTCAACCTTAAGGCTTGTCAGGTTTTTCTTATATCTTTTGCTGCATTGACGTTTATATGCTTTTTCATACCTTCACTTCTTGATCTTATTCATTCCAAGAAAGGAAAAAGATCAGTCAGATGTAGTACAAGGGAAAAACAAACCTTTTCATTTAAGGATCAAGTGTGACAGTTTCCTGTGGATTCATTTGACTCCGTGACACTCTTGCGATAGAAAAGTTGGTAATGATCATAGTTAGTAAAGTGTAAGTTAAACATGGAAAGATTGGAAGATGATTACATACTTTTTCATGTTCTTTTCAGTGTCAATGAAGTCAAGATTTAAATGGCCGACATGACCTTTCGAGATTTGCAATTGAAAATCTTAATCCATGCCTTAGAAATTAAGCAAGATATCTGAATATGGCAGCTGAAAGTATTAATTCCATAATCTCATATGGCAATTTATAGGGGAAATATAAATTAAAATGTATGTGAAAGTAGATTATTTGTTCAATATTTATCAACTCATTTTAAGTACTTTGTTACAGTCACTTGAAATCGATGTTTCTAGCTGATGGGGGAGAAAGTACGGTTGGCTCATAATTCAGATACCTAAAAAATGGATGACGAATGTTTTCTCCCTACTGCCCTCCATCCTGGGAAATTATCACAGAATAGACAGGTGATTTTATTTTCCTAATTGTAGATGCTTATATAACCACAGTGTGATGCTTAATTTTATATATCAACTTGACTAGGCCACAGGGCACAGATGTTTATTCAAATGTTATTCTAGATATTTCTGTAAAGGTATTTTAAAAATGAGGTTAACATTTAAATCAGTAGACTGAGTAAAGCAAATTACTTTCTATAATGTGGGTGGGCTTGATCAAATCAGTTGAAGGTTTAGTAGAAAAAGACTGACCTTTATAGGAAGAAGAGGGGATTCTACCAGCAGACTGGCTTTGAACTTCAACAGCAACTCTTTCCTGGGTGTCTAGCCCGCTCTGCTGGTCTACCCTACAGATTTTAGCCGTGCCAAGACTCCACAACTGTGTGAGCTAATTTCTTAAAAGAAACCCCTACCCTCCCCCTCCCCCCGTCCATATGTCCATATATCACCAGTTGGTTTTGTTTCTCTGGAGAACCCTAACTAAAAATACATGCTGATTTAGGGGACTTAAATAAACCAACATAATTTGGCTGCTGTTTTGTTTTTGTTTTATTTATTTATTTTTACTATAATTTATTCGAGTGTTAGGATTAAATTTAATAATATGAAACATTGATACTAAAATTAATAAAAAGTCAATGCGCTTTTTCTTTTAAATGGAACTCAAGAGATTGATTGATTTTATTTTATTTTTATTTTATTTTATTTTGTTTTGTTTTTTATTGGGGAAGGGGAACAGGACTTTATTGGGGAATAGTGTGTACTTCCAGGCCTTTTATCCAAGTCAAGTTGTTGTCCTTTCAATCTTAGTTGTGGAAGGTGCCATTCAGCTTCAAGTTGTCCTTTCAGTCTTAGTTGTGGAGGGCACAGCTCAGCTCCAGGTCCAGTTGCTGTTTCTAGGTGCAGGGGGTGCAGCCCACCATCCCTTGCAGGATTCAAGGAATTGAACTGGCAGCCTTGTGGTTGAGAGCCCACTGGCCCATGTGGGAATCAAACAGGCAGCCTTCGGAGTTAGAGCACGGAGCTTTAACCGCCTGAGCCACGGGGCCAGCCCCTCAATGCCCATTTTTAACCTTATTTTGTTAACTAATATGTTTCAGATCTTATTTTTAATGTAATAATATTAAATTTGTGGAAGGATAGAATTTTGTAATTATATTCTATGTGTCCAGCAAGTATTTCAAACATTTTATTAAAGATGCTTAATCGTTTTCTTCAACTTATTATATTGTGACATCAAAATGCAATCAACTCCCCAAGCAAAAATGCACTTTCCAAATTTTTTAAAAATGTCATTCTTATGGAAAAAATGGCACTGAAGTTCCCTTTCCTTTCATTATAACTGGAGCAAATATATTAAATTTTATATGCCTGATTTGGGAAATCAGTTTCTGTCTTCAATAACTGATTGTGTGTTATAGCTAGGTCCTTTACAAATGAAGTGCACTTCTATTGCTTAAAAATTGCTTTCCTGTGCAACATGATATAGTAATGAATTAAATCCAAATGAGCCTTATATTCACAATGTCATAACATGTAACTCGTCCCCTGTGGAACTTTTTTTATTATCTAATACAAGGCAAGCTAATGTCTTCCTCTCATGGCTCACTTCTCAGAAGGGTATGCAGCTTTCAGTGTTAGAAATAAAGAAAGAAAACTATGATTTGAGATCAAATTACTTTTTTAGAAACTCTCTAAATCACAGAGAGTACCTTAAATGTCCCAAAACATGCAAATCAAATTCTGTTAGAACAAGAAACAAAGGAAGTAGTTCCATTTCTATGGAGTACATTCCTATCAGTGAGAGAAAAATGAAACTGAACATTTTTCTTTGAACAGAAATGTGTGCAGGTCGTTTTTACTTTCAATAAAAATAAAATAAGTGTGGGCGTTTTCTTTCTATTTCTTCACTTGATTTCATCATATTAACTCTATTCTGTAGGGAACAACTTGTAAGATCAGTTTGTACTAATATTGTAGTTCAAGCTGCTACATAGATTTAAAAACTCTAATTTATTAGCCTGATAATTTTTGTAATTCAATGAAACACATCAGATATTCCCTTATTATAGCTGCTTTAGTTGTGTCTGGCTGACATATTGGAATTTGACTGGGCATTTCAAAATGTGTCTTGCTATTTCATATGGGTAAAGAACAGGGGAGAAAATGTTTATTTCAGTCCCCAAGGTAAATGAAGCAGGTTATCACAGACTGTTGCTAACTGTGTCTTCCTTTGTGTTTCTTCAGGCCAAGCCCCAGCAGATTTTTTTTTCTTTTCATCTTTCTCTTGCACACCATAGCTGGGTCTGAATCAGTTGCTGCTTGACATAACACACAATCCAAATCTAAGCCCCCCTTCCACCTTATCTTATTTTAAGTAGAGAACCTAAATTCTTATAACATCTGTTTCTCTTGGTTTAAAATTTTAAAATTATATTTCAATCAAAAAAAATTATACACAAAGATAACCATGTTATCTATAGAAAAGAACTAGGGAGTTGGAGGCAGTGCCAACACTATAGACTGTTTTGGGTGAAGGAGACACCTCAACTTTCCAGTATAAGGGTTTGTGTTGTTCTTAATCAAATTTATATTCCAATTCAAAAATAACACTGATAGCCTAACATCACAAGACTTATTCAAGCTGCTTTTTAAAACCAGTGCATTTATTCATGCAGGTGTTTGTTTAACAAATATTTATTGTGGGCCTACTGAGTGTTGGGCTAGAGACAAAACGGTGAACAAGACATACAAGATATTTGTACTTATGGTGTTTATGTTCCCATTGGCCAGACAGAGGCAATACTGGTTTATGTAATCTATGTATAATGACACAAAATTACACATGGTAGTAAGAGGTTAATTTTGGATAAAGTAGTCAGTTCAATGTCAAATGAACACTTACTGTGTTCCAGAAGGATGGACCGGTCACTGTGTACCTCTACGCCAGGCTGCCTATGGAACAGGAGGATTGCTGAGCAACTAACTGTTTGGCAGAGCCTCCTTCCCACCCTTGCTCTGGGCACTGCCATAGAGCTCTTGCCCTACTAATTTATTTGCATTTTGCTACTACCTTTGCAAACAAACAAGCAAAAAACAAACCCATTTCTAAAGAGTGAGTCCAACAGGAAGTGGCAGGCAGTAAGAAATAGTGAGCTCTGGCCTCTCTTGAATTTCTATTAATTTGCAATATTCAACGTGGAATTAAGCTCGTCTTAATAAGAAACACTGTACTTTGTTGCTATAGAGTAACGTATTTAACGTTCCGCTTTTCTTCTCAAAATAACCTCATTTCTAAGGATTGCCTCATCATTTCCAGTTGTTTTCAATTTCATAAATTTCACATTACATACAGAACTGATATGATACTGAGCAACAAGAGGAAAATCTTTCCTATAGCTCAGTCTTACTCTGAAATAATCATTTGAAGGACAATATGTTAATCCTTGATTCTTGAGTTCTTAGTTTTTGTTAAGCCATTGCAATCTTTTGAAAGATTTGCAGCTTGTTAATTATATGCAATTATGGTCTGACACCCAGTGGTGTATGTTAACTTTTTACTGCAGGCAATATCAGTGAGGAGAGTTGCTTGACAGACATGGAAATTAAACAAAAAAATTAACATGGGTTTTCTTAATATCTACTGGTACTACAATTTCAGTCCTTCAAGTTAATAAGGATGGGGCATTGGAAGGTGGTTTGCTGTAGCCTTTTTTAGTTACCCTTTTGGCAGTAAATGTCCAAAGAGGAAAGAAGTTGGGACTAGAGAATTTGATAAGGCTCAAGGAGTGGGTTCTCAGAATTGAGAAAGTAACATCTCTGTGGGAGTCATGAAGGAAGGTAGAAAAGATACTGACTGCTTGCTAGCAATTTTTATTTCAGAAATCAAATCCTTTTCCTGTGCTGGGAATAGAGACTAACTGAATGACAGACAGTATAGATATGAAATGTTACTACAATAATTTGTAAACAGAAATTTGGGTATTGTCAGAAATGTTACTTGGGAAATAACTTACAGATTGGTTGGAGAAGAAAGTTGTGAAAGTGACACAGGATAATAAGAAAAATTAGGAAAGCTAGACAGTAATTTGTGGTGAGAGAAACAAGATGACAATCACCAACAAATTGAATCCAGTTTTCCTTCTGCTTGGTTATTCAAGAGAGAGTTTCTGGATTAGAAACGTTAGTTGGAATGTAATCCTGAAAAGCAACAGCACTGTGAGGATTAATCTAGAAAATTCTTAAAAGGGAAGAACAAAGCCTACAGCATAAGCTAGTGTGAGGAAGAGGCAACAATAGGGCAGTGGAAAACTGGCAACTTAGCTGTTCAGATCTGAAAGGTCCCCCTCCCTTATCTTATGTACAAGCCCTAGGAAGAAGGTGATAATTTGCCCTAGGGAATATTTATCCAGTCTGAGTCTGGGAAATGACATAAGCATGTGAAGAGGAATCCAGAGGAAGCTGCAATACTCAGCAGAATACCAAATGCACTTCTAGGTCTCACTTGACCTTGGAAAGTTGCCTAGTAATTTCCAGAATCTATATCAAAACTGTACACTCAATATTTGATAGAAGTAACACAGCATTTTTCTGTGGATAAAATTTCTTAATATAATTCTGCAACAGAGGTATTTAGGTCTAGTGTTTCTGACATCTCCTGGAGTTCTAGGAAATAGGAATGTACACCTAGGGTTATTATTGAAGTTAAGTACCAACTCAGGTTTTACAGTAGCAATCTAGGTATCTATTATCTTTTGTAGGTAACTACTAATAGTTGTTGGGAAAATAAAGTAATTAAAATAAAGACTTGCTACTGTGTGCTCCTGAGTTAGTTTAACCCTGAAGCTATTGCTCACAACTCAGCTGTGGCCTATAGATAACTGTAACACAAGTCACTTTCTGGAACATTTAGACAGGTTTCTCAGGATTCTGTGCTACCTCCTTCTCCAGTCAGACAGTTGGCAAAGGGTAAATTAGGTTTGCTCCACACATATCATTATTTCCTGCAGTGGCAATACTACATTTCTGTCTGGGCATATCATGCTTTTTTGAGGGTTTGAATTCAGGGGACTTCATATCATAGCAACACAAAACAAATATGTACTTAGAAATATACTTAGAATCAGTGTGTCTGGGATCAAATCCCAACTCCACTATACTTAATGGTATGACCATGCACAATTTCTTACACATGAGGAATCTGTGTCATCAAGAAATGACACAGATTCCTCATTATCAGATAGTAGTTTTATCTTCATCTAATGCACAGATACATTAAAAAGTACTTAGGCAAGGGCCAAGCATGTAGGAAACAATATGATCTGCTATTTTTTGTTGTTATATTTGTTAGTAAAAGCTCTTTAGCCATTCTCCACTGGTGATTTCTCATTGACCACCATCCTTCATAGGCTGGCTTCTTGGAATGTGGCCTGACCACGTCTCTTCTCTCTTTCCTTTCTTCTCAACTGAACTCTCCTCTTCCAAAATTCATGGTACTTTTTTTTTTCCTTCTTCCAAGTCATGCCACTTGAGTCTCAACTTCCATTTTCTAAGTATTTTCCTGAAACAGCTCTGTCTTTAAGAATTTTTATGTCATCCAAAATAATACTTTTTTTGTACCAACTACATGATCATATTTGTAAAGTACAAAGTAAACTTTATTCTATCTTACACATACAATAAAATACCTTCATGTTTCAACATATGAGGAGGAAAAATACAACCTCCCTACTCTCTTATTTTACAACATAGGACAGCAGTTGGTAGGTAAGAAGTTGAAGTTCATTTCTATTAAATCACATTGCAAAGGCACATTCGTATTTGGAGGTTACCTAGAGGTAATTTCTACATATGGAATTATAAATAATTTGGTTTGATAAAATATATATATATATATCTATCTAGTACCTACTCTATACGTGGCATTCTTTTAAATGTAAAACAAAGATGAAACAAAGCTGAATAGATTCTTTAGAACATACACTCTTACAGAGGATAGTTATATGCATACATATATAAGTATAACATCAGGCAAAATAAAATGGATATAAATGGTACAAAGACTGTGTGGGAGGATGAAATTTATTCTGGAAGGGTATTGTCTATTAGGGCTTTCAGAAAAATAGGCACTGAATGCTGGAGAGGGCTTAGGTAAATTTATAGGTGTGAGACATGACTTCCAGAAAGCTTGAACAAAGGCATGGAGGTAAGTAGCAGAAATAAATAAATTAGAGTGGTTAGTGAGTATGCATTGTTGACAATGATTAGTTTATAAACTATAAGGCTGGTGAAGTAAGTTAGGATAATGTTACGGAAGGCTTTGGAACAAAGTTGAAGGAATTTTGTTGTCATACAATGATAAATCATCAAAGGATTTTGAGTAGGAGAATTTCAAAAGCAGATATGTCTTTGCTATCCTTCATTCTCTGAAGGATGGATTAGAGATAGGGAGGCACGGATAACAGGAAGAGCAGTGCAGAAATTGTTACAGGTGTCACTTTTATAGTAGGCACTCGATAAATGTCTGTCGAATGTGTAGTCAGTGAGATACATGCTAGTGGAGCATTAGCGAAGAGGTGTACACACAAAAATAAACGCTCAAATGAGAAACACAATACACAAAATTGATTTTATATCTCCTGCACAATTTTGTTTAAAACTAAAATTCTCAGGCTTCACGAATATAGTATTTTAACAGTTGTTCTTGCTAAGAATCTGCCAATATCTTTAAAAGGTCTAAGATTTTACTGAACTACCAACCTAACAAGTTAGTCTGTCATAGTTTCATGGATACTTGCGGAAGACATGAGACCCCTGGGTCAAAGAAGAAAGATCGCTTATTAGAGCACAAGAAGCAGCATAAGCATCATTTTTGCATGAGTTCCTGGAGCCCCACTTCCCATGGGGGGATGAAAAGAGGGCTAGTTGACACCTGGATATGCAGGAGTTGCATTACAGACGAAGAACCTTGAACCTAGAGACCCCACATCTCTTCTGCTGGACAGAAAGCATGCCTGTGTATTGCTCCAGAGGGAGACACTGCATTCATCTTTTCAAGGTTCAAGACAGACCTTTTCTCTGGAGAAAACACCATCTCTCTCTATCTTCCAAGACTGTTACATACACATACTTGGAAAATCATTCTGAGCAAAGTCAGCCTGTACCTCTGCTTACAAGATATGCAAAGATGTAAGAGAGAGTCTCATGAAGAATCAGGTTTCATCTGTGGCTCAAATTTGTTAGGTCTTAGCCAAGCACTTAAATATATGAAACACCTGCTTCATGTACTAGGTAAGTACAAGAAGTGAAGTCCTCAGAGGAACATAGCATAGTTTCTGCTGTCTAAAAGCATAAAGTCTTTGTGAAGCATAGAGAGAAAAATACATCCCAATAGAAGCCAATGTCATGTTTGTAGTAACACAGACATTGACAAAGTGCCATCAGGAGAGAGAAGGATTTTCATCAAAGGAATATTAAATCACGTGGGTTTGGCAGTCGTGTTTTCCACTCTTGGAATTAGCTTTACAGGAAAATAAATGAATAAATAAAGAAGAACTCTGATAAGTCAAACCAAAGCTGAGGAAAAACCTGGGGCGGTGTGGAAAGAATAAGAATACTCAGAGTTGGAAATAGGATTTTGACATACAGTAGCTTTTTTAGTTGACTGGCAACATGATAATATTAGGCCAAAGTGAATCAGATTTATCTTTCATTGTCCTCCATACGGATTTGTTTTCAAAATGTATACTACACATATGAATGTTTTAGACTCAGTTACTTTTTTAGATTCACTCCGGACATTGAAAAACTAATTAGCTATGCTTTGTGGTACTCTGATGAGGCATTACTAATCACCATGTGGCAATTAAAAACAGGAAGACAGAGTGTTAGAACTAAATAGACATCTAGGATGCTCTCTAAAACTTAAATCTTTTAGCCGTGGTTGGAATGTCACAATAATGTATTGGGATTTAGAAGTTCTTAGAATGAAAAAAATGATGTCTAAATTTTGAAAAGATTGAAATGTTATTCACTAGATAGTATTTTTTGTGGGGTAGGAGCCTTAGACTATTTATTATACATAAGGGTTGATAAAATGTCTACAGCAAAATCTATTTGCCATAGTAATTCATTTCAGCTTATTTAAATTAGAGAAAACTTTTTATAGTTTTTTTTTAAACAATTAGTTTACAGGTTTAACTGATCTGTGTTTCTTTCTAAATTTTTATTTTAAACTAAAATGACATTTTGAAACTAAATCATCTATAAACTTGGTTTTTAATGAAAAATAAAGATGTTAAAATGCAAGTGAGTAAATAGTAAAATACTTCTATTTCTGTCAATTTACTTAACCTGGCCTCGTATCTTACATATTAGAATTATATTTTCAGAAATAAATTAGTTGTTGAAATTAACTTTGATTCCTAAATACAGAGTTTAAGTTCTTGGCAGGAATACTTGCCTGATCACTTATAGCCCTAACAAACCAATAAACAAAAACTTATTTATTTAGTAGATGCATCCCATTTGTTATGCTTGGTTATTATTTGTTTGTTTGTTTGTTTGTTTGTTTATTTTCAGTCAAGCTCCATCATATATGTGCCAAAGGTTGATATAGTGTCTTGACATAATAACACCAAAAGCTCTTCAGGGCACATGGTGATTAGCATATAAACTTGGGTTTATTTTTATTTGTTCAAATAAAATACCCCCATAAAAAAACATTTTTACAAATTATATGTAAAAGTTGAAATGTTTGCAAGTAAGATAACATGCTTGTCCTAACAATACTTTCATACCAAATTCACAAGTATAATGTTAGCAAAAAAAAAAAAAAAAATTTAAGCAGAAAATGTAAATTTATTCTATTTTGTGATGGATAAAAAGTAATCCACTTAGAAAGTATTTGTTAGTATTATGGATTGGGAGAATCTCGGGTCTTTAAGTGAGAGACACGAATTATATTTCTGCTTCAATAAAATTTGCTTTTTTTGCTTCTCCCAAGTCATGTTTAAGACTTTTAACATCCTGAATAGCTCAAAATGTCCTTCCAAATTTCAGTAGTAGCAATATACAGATTGCAAAACTAAAATGAATTGCCTGTGTTGTGTATCAATAATGAGTATGCTAGTGGAGCTTGAATCATCAAAAACATAATTTAATAAAACATAAAAAAATAATAAAATAAAGATAGCCTTGGGGAAGACAATGAATTATCACTTTGTAATCACCAAATGACACACTTTAATGACAACAGCAGGCGGGAAGCTGTAAACAAACCAAGTTGTGAATACACCAGTCAGTGGGGGCATAGGGGTGCCACACACAAGAGAAGCATGACTTACTCGGTTGTCACTTGTATTCAATACTCTATAATGTCTAAATCAAAGTTTCTAATGCATTTTTAAAAATGTGAGTTATAAAAATCTGTAATAGCGTTCTGGATCAGTGAGCATTGTCAGGATAGATTACAGCCCTGCACCATCTCTGCTATAACAGTATCATGATGAATGGAGAATGACACCAGTTGCCCATTTATCTTCTAAGATTACTGCTTTGATGATATTGATTCTCTCTGTGACTTCTTAGACTCAGGATTATAGCTCAGGTACAGAGATATAATCAGTTTTTTAAAGTATGTTTTTAATATGTTTTTTTTCTTTCCTTTTTTTTTTTTACCTCCTTGGCCAAGATGTGCTGTTCAATAGCTATCAAGAAATTAAATCATTGCTTATTGTAACACTTGAGAATTTGCATAAGTACAATATATTTATTTTGTGTTAATTGAATAAAAAACCCAAATTCTTAAATTGTGTGTATTTATGCACTTATTCAGTGGACACCATTAAACATATTTTTACAATGCAGGAGATATTGGGACACAGAAAATTTAAAAATACATACATAAGTTAAGATTCTTGGTTTCAAAAAGCTCAGAGATTATAGGAGCTAGGACATGGAAATGTTCAATGAAATGATAAAATTTGAGTAAAGTGTGACCTGACCAAGCATTACGGAAATATCGAGGTAAGAACTAATAATAAGATTTTAAATAATAGGGATTCACAGAGCGGTGATAAAAATTGGAATGAGTTTTAAAGGCATTTTCCAGGCAGAGAACGGGCAAAGTGTATTCAAGGTGTGAGGTAGAAAAAATACAGTGTTATATGTAGTATTTAGAAATAGTTTTTAGTTCTATGAAGTTGGAATGTAGGATATGTAAAAAAGTAAGGTGATTTGAGAAAGAGGGGTAGGAAGGGGTGGGGGACAGGGGGAGAATGAAAAGGAAAAGGAAGAGGAAGAGGAGGAGGAGGGGGAAGAGGAGAAAGGCTAGATAAATAGATAGATAAGATGATAGACACAGGTTGTAGTCAGATTACGAAGGGCCTTGTATGCCATCTTAAAATGTTTTGGGTTTCTTTTGCTTTATTTTTTAATCTGATAGTTGAGGAGTCACTTAATGAAATACATATTTTAAAATAAGAACGGGAAACAATTTTGAGGATGTAGATGATGTGAGGAAGACATTAAACCAGGTGAGAAGGTAACGAGCTATTGCAATAATTCAAATTATTTCTTGGATTGCTATTGAAGGTTGAATCAAAGCAAAGTACATGGAAACTGAAACAAGAGAAAGATTTAGATGACATTTTAGAGGTAGCATCAAAAGAATTTGCTGCTTTAGCAATTCACAAAGAAGTAAGGAGCTTGGTTCTTCCTGATTGTACTTCCCTGACTCTGAGGAAAAAAATGATTTTAGGTTAGATAATACTTGTTTTCTAATTTTTCCATGCAATCTTTTAATATCCATTTCCTGGCTGCCTACTTCAAACAAAGCCCAATGCTATGAACTCTAATGTAATCACAACCCCTATTTAATGTGAAACTATTAGTGGCATTAAAAACATAAAACATTATCAAAACAAATCCTCTAAAAGACATGATTTCTAAACAGTTGTTTGTATAAGCATCTTTTGTATTTAGCAGTATATTCATTTGGGACCTGTTATTAAAGCCAAGAGCTTAATCTCTTAAAAAGGACCGTGTGTTGTTCCACTAAGCTAGTGTTCATGCAGTTCTAACTAAAATGACAAGAGTGAAGGCCATTAAAAAGTAATGCTTGAAATCGATCAGAGATAATTAAATTGCATTCGCCCAAGTATTAATCAATTTTAATAATTGTGTGTTACAATTGTCTTGCAATAAAAAGGCTGTTATTTTCAATTCAGTTCATTTAAGCTATGTCTGCATGATTGTAACACAACTGGTTGAAAAGTAGCCATTTTTAACACCTGTGCTATAATCTGATCACTTGACTTTTTTTTTTTCTTTGCAAATTCCAAACAAAAACTGAGTTAACTAATTGGTTGATAAAACTGTTTAAACCAACACTTGTTTTGTTGTCATATACATATAACCTTAAAAAGGTAGTCTACAAATAGAGAAGGACTAATCTGGGCTAATAAAAAAGAAAAAATCATTAGTCCGCCAAATGGTGTCATGATTCATAAATCTCTCATAAAGCTATAAATTAATTCATTAAAGTAATTATTGATGGAGTTATGGACAGTCCTTCTTGTTTCTCTGGTAGTCCTCCTTTTTTGAGTCAACTTTTAATGTGATAATCCAACATTCTTGTGAATAGTTCCTAAGTACAAATCCCTTCCATTTTAGGTTAATATTTTCTCTAATCCTAATATGCATGAGTAATAAGACTAAACCTGTTCACATAGCATGAGGAAGAGAGATTTGCTAAGGCTGATCTTAAGAATTTGGCTAGATGCTCATAGGAATATGCAAGTATGTTAGGGAGTGCTGGGTCATCACTCTGGTTCCATACTTGGTACCTAATTTGTCTTAAGTTCTTTCACTCTACACTTTAACAAAGAATGGACATAAGTGCATTTTTTATTAAACATCAAGCTTGCTTTACTACTGTCCCCGGTTTCCTCTTGGCCTACAAAGTAAGGCGTAGGAAGGTTCGTAACCAGAGCTTGGGCTGGGTAGGAAGAGAGGCAGGAACTTATGGTGGCTACCTCTTCTGGACAGAGAAGAGACAATACTTTTATTATTGGATTCCAGTGGTTGCAGCTATACCTACAATGTCCCTCCAGATTCAGAAAGCTGAGAGACACCTTCTTTTATGAGATTGCATGAAAATCATTTTCTGCTCTATGGACAGGGTCCAGGGCATTCCAACATCCAGTTAAAATTCAAACTTAGATTTGGATCATCACACTTTTCTTTATAATCCGGGACTGACTTGCTTTTACTATTTTAGTTAATAATGTGGCACCCTCTTTATGCAGGACCTTATACTTCAAGATGGGCTTATCTGCTCTTTCCCTCTGGCCACAGGTTGGTTTGACTCTTCAACTTAATGAGAATGTACTCTCCCTTGCTCTTCTTCAGAATAGAGGCCAGCATTGGGGAAAGGATTTTAGGTACATAAAAGACGGACAGAACTAGCCCCTGCTACTTTTCACTGGTGTCATTCTCTCATCTGTGTTGTCTGCTTTTCTTTTTTTCCTGTTCTTTCTTTATTATCACAATGGTGACACATTGCAATAATTGAACAGACATAAGAATAAAAATAATTATGCTGTTCTGAATTGACAGTTGATTAAACTCAGCTTCGCATTGTTAGGGGAGTTAGTGAAGAGGTGGAACACACCTTGTGAATCCATTTTTACACATGATTTTTTTTTTTTTTTTGTCAAGTATAAGCCCCTGACTATACCAATAAAAACGTGTGTTCATGATTGCTTCAGGACAGAAACGTATGCCCGTTCTGCACCCTAGTTGATTGCTACTTATTCACAGCAATCAACAATGCTAAGGATATGTGATGGGTGATTTATGCAGTAGAAAAATTTGATTGCATGGATACCAGATGAGACTCCTGGATTACACTTGACTGGGGACCAAGTATTGATTTTTTATATATTTTTTTTTTACCTATGTCTTATTTTTCTTTAAATGCTTCTGAAAGGTGTGGTGAGACATCAAACTATTAAGTATGTCCTTCTAAATGCTTACAAATAAGTGTGGTGAGCTATCGTATATTAAATGCCTTTAAAGGTTGGCTTCAAGAAGAAAACTGGTTGTCATATCATTAGACAAAAGGAAAAAGAAAAAAAAAAAAAAGGTTTGAGCAAGCACCACTACCAGAGAGTTGTTAGAAACTGCAATCTGTTAATAACTTAGGTTATAAATCAGAAGTTTTCTGTTTAATTTGGCTTGCTTTCCTCTAGGGTTTGGGGTTTGACACAGAGTATACTTCTCTGTTATTATTCTCCTCCTCTAGGACCCACCCCACCCCCAACACACATACCATACGCACTTTTTGCATTATCCAGATAGAGAAAAATGTATGGACATCTTTAAAAATTGCTTTTTAAATGTTTAAAATTGAAAGGACAGAAGTAATTTGGAAAAGCCCTTAATGTCAGAGAAAAATCTAGAATATAGATATTTGTTGATCATGAGATGCTCAGGCTTTGAATTGTTTCAATGACTAACGCAGTTCAGGACATGTATTAAAGCTTATGGATGATGGTGTTAATAAATATTAAGGCAGTGGTCTCAAATCTTGATTTCTGTCATGAGAACGTTTTAGGTTCCCAATGCTCAGCAGAGTGCCTGTCCACACCGGTGGTGGAGTGAGCTGCCCAAATAATGACGGCTCTTCACGGTGTTCTTAGTAATATAATAGTTCTTTGTTGCTTAGATGACTGTCCAAATCCTTGATCACCACTTCAGAGCATGACCTGTATTTTGCTTGTTTTTTTTTATTTGTTTTGTTTTTATGTTCTGCTTCTGACTTTCTCTTTCTACTGTGACTCTCAGTTGGGCTACCTGCGGTTGTCCAGATGCATCCTACTGCTTACCATCCTGTATCCTTGGTTCAAGCTGCAGGCTTAGCCTCAAACACCCTTGTCTGTATGTCTGGTAAATACCAACTCATCTTTTAAATGTCAGATCAAGCATTTGCTCCTCTGCTAATCCTTTCAACCCTTACCAATCTTCTGTTAAATGGCATTGAATATATTGAGTTTTGTGCTCTTAGAATATAATAGTACTGACCACTTCAACATTCTTTATGTTTTTTTGTTTGTTTGTTTTTTCCAGATTTTAAGTTTCTTTAGAGTAAGGACTATGTATTATCCAATTTTTGTTTATTTGTTCACTTTTTGTCAAACAGTACAATGTGCTTTCTCATATAAGGATAATGTTTTCTCTCAAGGAAGTAAAAACAACATAAGAGTAACCATCCATGGTATTCTCTAGATCAGATAGCAGGTGGCTGTGTTCTTTTTGCCCATCTCTTCGGTATGTTTGTGTCCATGCATTTAAGTGTACTGTCCAATTCAGTCCCACTCAGTTTAATTTTTGACTCCCTTCCCTGTGCAGGGGTCCATACCGTGTTCAATAAAAGTACAGAAATGATTAGAGCATAATTAAATCTTACAATCTATATATTAGTTAGTTATGTTTTTTTTAGCTTTAAGTAACAGAAAATTCAGTTGGCGGTGGCTTAAGCAAACAAAACAAGATGTTTGGAGCCAGGTGGTTGCTTTTGTTGGTTCAGCTGCTCAGTGAGGACATCCGGGGCTCAAGCATTGTAATATCCTGTTTGCCAATGTCAACATCTTGGCTTTCTTCCTCCTCATATTTTTCACCTCATGATCACAGAAAAGCCACTGCATGTTTAGTCGTCTATGCAGAGATAAGGGAGGAAAGGCAGCACTAGACACATCAGTCACTTTTATCAGGGAGAGAAATGCTTTCCCAGAATCCCTCAGCAAGTCTTCACATTTGCCAGGTTGCTGTCACGTGCTCCACCACCCCACTGCCCAGGTGCAAGAGAGGCTTTCCCAGCCTCTTTCTAGAGTTGTGTAACAGGGAAAACAAGTGAGAAAGGGTGATGTGTTAGTTAATATTGAGTGTGTGCTACATATTAATAGGGGATTTAGACAGGTGTTTAAATGATTATCATATGTGGGAGAATAAGAATGTGTCATGACATATTCAAACAGAACAATGCGGATGCTCTGGGAATTAAGAGATTGTATTCAGGAGCAGCTTTATGATGTGGTGTTGTTTGATACAGAACTTAAAGGTAATACGATTTCCACAGGCAGGAATTATAAGAGGGGATATACTAAAGTAGAGGGAGGAGCGGTAAAGCTTTGTGTTTAGAGATCAATCAGTTTCGAGATCTGTCTGCAACTTGCAGAGCTGGGTTTAGTGAGTCGATAAGATGATGGGGAGTAGTAGATTATACAGGGCAGCGCTGTCCATCCACTAGCACTCTCAGCGGTGATGGACATTTTCTATGTCTGTGATGTTCAGTAGGGTAGCCACTGGCCACACATGGCTGTTGCACACTTGGAATATGCTATTGTGACTAAAAAACTTTTCAATTTTAATTTTACTCAGTTTCCATTTAACTTTAAATAGACATATGCAGATGGTACTGGACAGTGCAGGATAGAACACTGTGGGTCACTGCAAGTTGAGTTTCATTTTTCCTCTGAGAAATTAAGAGAAGCCATTGGAGGCTATTGAGCAAAGGAGTGACATGATCAAAACTGTGTTTTCACATGTTCACTCTACTACTCTATTGAAAATAGTGCAAGGTAGGGAGGGTTAAAAGGCCATTACACTAATCTAGGTGATAGACTGGTAGTAGCTTGTACTCGTATTATGATGTGAGTGGAAGTGGTTTGGAGAGGCTGGATTCTGCATATATTTTGAAAGTCAAATCAACAGAATTCTCTGATGTGGGTTGTCAGAGAAAATAATAGAGAATAATTCTACATTTTTTGACCTAAGTGGCTAGAATAATGCAAATTTTATTAACTGAGATGAGAAAGACCAAAGAGGGCACTGATTCTGCAGAAGAGCAGAAGCTTGAATCTGGAACCTGGCAAGTTTGAGATGCCTACTAGACATCCAGGAATACATGATGAATGTATAGTTCAGCAGAGTCTAGTTTTAAGACAAAATATTTAGAGTCATCTGCATGTCAGTATTATTTAAAGTCAAGAGACTAGTTGAGATCACTAAAAGAGTAAATGTGGATTGAAGAGAGGTGATATGTATGGACTGAATCTTGAGGCAGTCCACAACGTATGATGAGGCAGAACTTGCAGAGGAGACTTGGAAGGAACTGCTAGTGAGGTAGGAGGAAATCCAGGATGGTGAGAGGTTTAGTAATTAAGGAGGGTGAACTGTTCAACTTTGTCAAAATGAGGTCTAGTGACTGACTATTGGATTTAGTAATGTGGGTTGTGTGTATGGGGGTGTGGAGAGGGGGGGGTGTTTGATGATTGCAACAAGCATAGTTTCTGAGGAGTAGGTGTGCAAAAGCCTGTTTGGAATGGATTCAAGAGACACTGGAAGAAAGGAATTAGTGATAATAAGGATAGATAAACGAGATGATTAGTTTAGAAACAAATTATAAGTAATACATTCTGACTGTGCAGGATACAGGCTTAATTTGATAGAGGTAAAGGAAGAAAAGTACAGTTTAAAGCAGATATAATTTCTTTTAGTGGTTCTTGCATTAGTTCATCTGTCTCACTTACTGCACCCAATATTGAAAATTTCACTGATTTAGAGCTGGTTTCTTATGTTATCAGCCTATCAAACTGGCATTTAAAAGTAACTAAATAATTCAATTTTTTAAATTCAATCTCAATTCAAAGACATGTGAGAGGGAAATATTTTCATTCAATTTTAAGAATTGTAGCTTATTTTCTGAGAAAAAGTAAATAATTTTGTATCATAATAAAGAGCTTTATTGAAATTAAATAAAAACAAATTTTCCCTCAGGTGTTAAGCAGAGCAATTCATCAAGAAAAATATATTTAATACATGAATTCATGAATCTCTTAAATTTTAGAGGTTAAACATAAGTGTTTGTAACTAAAATCTTGTATATAGTCTAGACTTATCAAAACTCGAAAAGATTAAATAATATGCCCAAGGACATTCAACTTCTTCAAAGAACACTTTTTTTTTTCTTTCTGAGTAAGCACCCTGAAAATTGAATGTGAGTTGTTGGTCTTTTTAAAATATCATGGCTAATGTCGTGATGATCTAAAGTAGAATAATCTTCAGTTAATAATAATAAGAAGAAAGAACATTCTCAGGTGAAACTGCTGAAAGCAGCCTGAGGAATCCCAAGGCCATTACTTTGACCTTGGCCTTTCTTGAATTAAATCTCCAGAAATGTGTCTGTTGGTCACTGCTTGGGGACACTGTCTTACCCACATTATGTTCATAGGTGTTCTTACCTTGTGAACACATTCCTGGATGTCATGGTGTGTCATTCAGGAAAGACAAATATTAATATGATAAATAATTTTTGTGTCACTTCATCACCCCTCTCCGCTGTAAAAAGCACTTTGGTTGAGGTCATAGGTTTCATCCCAAGCAGTGTTATCTCAAATGAGTTAAAACTGCTCTGGAGCTTGTCCTTCTTCAATAAAATATCACTGTGGAAATTTCCAAATAGCATGAAATTTACATAGTTCGTGAATAGTAGAAATACTTGCCTTCAGGACTGACATAGGACACCTTTGGACATTATGCACTGTGTTCCCTTGGTCCATGGGAGGGCTCCTGCTCATGTGCCAAGGACAGTCCTGTTTCAGTTGTATCGTTGACCAGTATTAATTGAATCCGAAGAGGAAGAAATGTAATTTGCATTTTTTACAGATAGATTGTATTCTAATTGTGCATTTTAGTGACTCTTATATAGAAATATTATTAAACTCCATTTATAGTGTTATATTTATGCTGATTGCACTCACTAAATACAATAATTTGCTTTATCATTACGTAAAACTTTTCCTATTATGTTTACACTATAAAATAAATATGAAATATATGCAAATAAAAAAGATGGAAATCAAAACACCTAATATTAATAATAAAAGTGGTATGGCATAATTATAGGTAATCAGTTTAATTCTTTTTTATATTTTTATGTATTTCTCCTTTTTTTGCCATAACTTTGCATTTATACTCACAAAACGCATGTATAGAAATAGACTTTGCGTGGGGAGTATACATCTATTGTTATAATCATCCTTCTGCTAGATAATGTAGAGGGTTGTCAGGATTACTCTCCTGGATGATGACCTTATATTATTACTGGAGAGCAAAACATAACCTCAGGACTGTCTTAGAGAATAGATTAAATAATTAATATATTAAGTATATTACATTTAAAAAAACATTTTTATTGCAAAGGAAGTGCTTGCTAGTAAAATTAATTTTAATCTTTCTTTAGAATGAAAAGTATAGGCTACCAGGTTCCTAGATATATTAAGAGAACAGTTGTCTAATTTTTCAACCTTTGGAAAAAAATAAAATAATGGTCAACAGTGAAAGACTGGTTACTTTAAAGAATCATAGGATCGTTTGATTATTAGTATAATTTCCCTATTTTACCCTTTTTCCCTCTCTTGTGCTCTCAGACCAACTGCCAATATTTTTCTGGTATTTATAACGTAAATATATACTTATATTCTTGACTTCCAATTTTCTTGACCCTAGATGAAGCCTGCCAAAGTTTCCTCTCTTAGATTTTATTCTGTATTCTCTCCAGTGCACAGAAGTTTGGGGGGCGGGAGAAAGTGTCCTGTTATATTAATTAGTTCACTTGGAAATTGAACAGCAAGTATAGGGGAATACAAGGAGGAAATACAGTTTTAACATCAAGATTTACGTATCAATGAATTTCACAAAAAGAAGTGTGAGAAGTCTGACATTCTTTGCTTATTACTCAACTGTTTAATTTCTTTTTTGATACGCCTGAGGGGTCTGTCTTTTATTTGTACAATTACTGTTATGAAACTTCATTAAATGTTATCCTGATAGTGTCTTTTTATTTTCAGTAGACAACTAGCTATAAAACACCAGTGCATTCTTTTCACTTTGAATTTTTTATGGTTTCTATGGGTTCATAGGACCATAAAAGGTTAGAACTAGAAATGACCTTAAGTGTCATCAAATCTTTAACAAAAGTAATGATTATATAGATTTGAACCTATGATTTGAACTCTGATAAGACATAAAATATAAGCATGTAGAGTAAAAATGCGATATGCTATGTTAAGCCATAATTGTTTTGCCCTTTTCTCTTTTTATTTTCTTTTCCTATCATTGCGAAATAGAGTGATTGTTTCCATATGTTGTCTGTAGCTATTTAGTTAACAAATATATGGCTCCCATCCTAGTAATGCAAATAATCAGTTTTTGCTCAACAAATAATATCCCTCAACAGTTTAAACTTCTATGATTATAATCACCATAAATGTTCTAGAGAGCAGATTTATCCATTGGGAGGAATGAGTTAATTCTCAGTTAATGAGAAGAATTCTAATAGAGCATCATCATTACCTGTGAGAGCCTTGCTTCAAAATCATTTAACGTATTTGCCAAGAAAATTGATAATTCATTGTGTTGGGAAGATGAATGAGGGAATATATTTCATTTTATAGTAGTGGAGAAATCTTTGCAATTCATTTTCAATATCCCTAGGCTCTTTTCAAAAAAAAGATATGCATACTAGCACATGTAAACACAGATCAGTATAGTCAACATAAGTAAATAACTCATACTATAAACTGTACAGTAGGATTTTTGCAAGCATATAATAACTTAGTGATCATTTTAGTGAAATGAAGAGATTAAAATTGCTGGTAAAAAACAATTAATTAAAAAGAAAAGAATAGCTCTCAAAACCAAAATTCAACTGGAAACAAGTAGTCCATAGCAATGAAGTCCAGAACCTTGAGAAAATAATCTCTCAGAGCCGAGCAGATAAGTCTTGGAAGTACTTAACAAACTTCCAGTTCTTAGCTGCAAGATAGAAAGAGCTAATGCCATGGTAAGGAAAATTCCTTAATAAAAAATTTGGGGTCAAGAAAATGAGTACATATTTAGATAATAAATACCAGAAAAAATTGACAGTTGGTCTGAGAGCACAATTTTAGCAATCAGACAGAAATTCAGTCCTGGAGAAAAATGTTAAGAATTGAAGTCCTGAGAAACTCATTGTAGCAGTGTATTAACTATAGGAACTTGAACGCTGACAAAGGGGAAGGTGCTCAAAATTATTTGCAGACCCAAAGTTTAAATATCGTGAGAGAAGGAATAGGGTTACTGAGCAAAAGCAAGGTGGCTGAATAGCCCATCTTTAGGTTGATAACCAATGTGAACCACCTGCTGAGAGTGAGGATGGGGATGGTAAGGTGAGGTGAAGAGCCAGAGCATCTGAGAGACCGGAGCTGCTGGGTTCTGAAGGAGCCAAAGTAGGCCATTTCAGTTCAAAAGGGACGGAAGGCTGAAAAAACACAAACACAAAGCTGTGGCAGTATATAAGCCAGGGTGTGGCACCAAAAGTGCGGAGTCGAGCTGAGGAGACGCAGGTAGCTCTGAGGCAGTTATTACAGTCTTGCGGGTATTTAGTGTGTGCCTGTGTCTAGCTCAAATGGTCCTTAGACACCATTCTACAGGATGGATAAAGCTGAACTACTCCGGTGCTTTAAACTTCCTCCCAGAAGGACGGATTGTTCAGGGTGGCACTGAGGCTGCAGGTGACAGGTAAGTGGACCCGCATGTAGATTGAAGGATTGATTAGGGGACCTAAGGTCAGGCAGGCTGGTGAGAGAGGGTAAGAGAGAACTTCTATATCTGTTTGCTCCATTTCAAACCATCTATTATTGCAGACATTGTGATGCACATTTTTATAAGCATGCCTGAAGAAAAAAAAAATCAAAATCGAGATTTTTTTTTTTTTTTTGGTCTGGAGATGCTAAATGAGATTTTCACAGTAATGAGGCTGTTCTTCAAAAATGACCTCATACTTTAAAATCTGCTACCAATTAAAGGCTTGATTGATGTAGGGCAATGCTATTTAGCAGATTTCTGCTTTCTGAAGAGGCTCATGTGACTACCAGTTTGGCAGTTAAGAGGTCACAATGACCTTGTGTTTGTGTAAGTCAACACAATGGATAATGCATATTTGAAATGATTTATCAAATAAGGCTTTGGTTTTAAAAATAACTCCTGGTTAGCTAATATTATATTTTTAAGAAGGTAGCTATATGATTGGTTGGCAAATATAAACATCCATAAACCCCCAGTTGAGCTTTTGTTCGGGGAATATAACCATATTATTCATCAAATTTGACCCCTTACAAGATGATAAACAGTACTATAGATCAGCATTATAAAATTTAATAATCTTAAGCATATCTCTTTTATATTAAAGAAAAATATTTCTCATTATACAATAATAGTCTCTCTCCCATTATGGAAAAACTGAGAATGCATAAATATAGAAAATAAAAGATACCTTCATTAGTCCCACCACAGAGAGCATATTGATGTTTCCTTTGCACAGTTATGCATACTTGAGGAAAAAAAAGGTCATCCATATTATATATTGTTTTACCCTGTTTATTTAGCTTAACTTTATATCATTAGTTTGTTATAACACATTCTTCCAAATTATGTTTTTACTTATTCTCGGTAATTATTATTTATAACAATTGCACACTGTACTATAAAATGACACTCCATAATTTATGTAACCTCTTATTTTATCATATATGCAAATTATCTCTCATTTTCAACCTTATAAATAATTATTCTATAAAGAAACTTATGTATAAAATATATTCCACATTTAGTTTCTTTAGACTAGATTCCCACAGGTAGGATTAACATGTTAAAAGGTTGACCCAATTTAAAATCTCTTGATAAAAATGTCATATATCATCTTCCAAAAGAACATTTTATCACTTTATTAATTTTGCTCAATTAAAAAATATATATTTTTCCTTCTTTCTCTAAATGTCTGTTCATGTGGGTAAGGAACCGTGCCTAGAGGATTAAAATGGCTAGAGGTAGTGAAGGGAGGGAGTCTCAAGGCAGAGGATGGAGTGAGAAGCAAATACCAGAAACAAAAAGTAAATCTGAGAGAAGACTGGGGCACTGAAGCTCAAGAAGTCAAAAAAAGATTCCAGCAGATTGTCACAGTGTTTGCCCCAGAGACTGGATACAGAGATACGGAGACTGAGAACGTTTACCAAACTGAACCGATACTGAGAGGAGCTACCATGGGTCATGGGCAATCACCCAAAGGTACAGATTCACAATTTCCTGTCCAAAACGCTTGGGGCCAGATATGTTGTGAATTCAGATGTCTTGGGAGTTTTAGATTTTTTTTATTTATTTCTTTTTATTTTTTAGATTTAAATATTATAGCAATGCAGTACATAACCCTTGCACAGGGTTTTGGGTAACTGATAGGTCAGTTGGTAAAGGAACGCACATGGTCAGGCAATTAAACTTTTTATTCTAAGAGAGAAAAGTATATTGGACTGAGCAAGACCGTGACAGTCCTGGCTGCATGCCTAAAGGAGACTTGAAGCCCTAAAGGAGGGGGTGAGGAGGATTTTATAGGGGCTGTGCTGGCAGGGTAGCATTGTTTGAACAGAAAATGCTGACTGCCTGCAAGCCAGTAGCTGTTTTGTGGCATTTTCTATTATCGCAAGTTTGGCTCTGTCTGAGGGTACAGGCCAACAGACATTTTGTTGTTTTCTTGCAGACATGGCTCTGTCTGTAAATCAAGGTCTCTGAGACCTGGCAATCAGAGACTTAACATTAAATTAAAGTCTCTAACATTCAGAAACCTAACATTCCATCCTTGTTTGTTATTAAAAAGGAGAGGGGCCATCATGTCTCTCTTCTGTAGCTTCTTCAGGCTGAATAGGGGAGGCGAGAGGAGGATGACATTGTGGAAGGGGCTGGTAATGTTGTAGGAGAAGCATTTTACAGACAGCTCCATTTGTGAACACCTGGAGTCGGTTCTGCAGGAACTGGGTAAAAAGGCAGAGAAGGCAGAGACCGAAGGCTAGGACCAAAAAGATAATTAGAGGCCCTAAGAGCGGGAGAAGCCAAGGATGCCAGATACCCACTGGTTCTTGTGGCCGTCTCTGTTTCTCTGGCCTGGGCAAGATCCTGTGATAGAGCCTGAAAGTGGTGTAAGGAGACTCCTAGCCCTACTGTCCCTGACACTACCCCACAGAGATGCCCAGCAACACTAGGAGTGGAATAAGGGAGACAGACTTTTTTGGTGCATGAGAGTGTATATGGGGACAGGTAGAGATTGATTATTGGGTGTGATCTGAATATCTGGAGATAGTAAAACTCGGGTGCAGGTGCCTGTCCAGTTGGTGGGGAGGCAGGCGTATGTGGAAGATGATAAATTAGATTGAGAGTCCGGAGGAGATAAGGGGTAATGGTAGGGAAAGTGGTATAAGAGGGAAGACTAATATTATGAAGACAGCCATGGGGGGGACTTATGTCTCCTCTGGGTTTGAGAAGATGGGTGATGGAATCATCCAAAAGGAGTTCTAAAATGGACCTGTGGAGATTAAGGGGAAAAGTGGAGATAACTGAGAGGATTTGAAAGGGGAGCGAAGGAGCCAGGAGTGACGTTGGGAATGTTTGGTTCGTGCAGCGAGGACAGGGGCACGGGTCACCATTCATGAGTCTCCCGGTTTATCCTCAGGGATCTTGTGAAGTTGAAGTCAGGTGGGGCTCAGGACTGAGCTGCAATATCATGGAGCCGGGGCGGTCCTGTGGACTGGCTGGACAGGCGGTTCAGCTATCTTCTTTCAGCCTAGAGAAGTGAAACCAGGAGGGGTGACCCAGCAGCTTGGCTGCAGTGGGGATGGTGAGAAGAACTTGGAAGGGCACATTCCCTCACTGTCGTAAGTCTGAGGGGTTGAGGTCCCAGGAGAAGGACCCAGTCTCCTGGGGCTAGGGAAAGAGAGAGAAAGAGAGGAAGTGTCTTAGCATCGGGGAAGAATGTGGTCTGCATGTTCCCTAAGGATCTGCCAAACGAGGTTAAGGGCTGGGAGGTAGTCTCCCATTGGTGAGCTATTAGGAAGAAGGTTGACTAGTAGGAAAGGTCTGCCATACATGAGCTCAAAAGGATTGAGGAAAATGGGGCCTGCAGGGTGATATGTACTTAATAAGGCAGATATGGTCGACCGTAATGGCCCTGAGGGTGGGAGTGAGTTGGACTCCCAAGTAGACAACCTAGGAGGTAGAGAGTTGTGACTTATGTGGGAATACCTGGTAGTCCTTGTTACTGAGGAAGTTATGAAGGGTAGCAGTTGGCAGAGAGAGAGTGAGTGAGATGGATTGTACAAATGGAGATTATCCATTTATTGTAGGGGTGTGTTGAGAGTGAGGTTGAGAGAAGCTAGGTCATCTGTTAGGGTCTGACTGAAAAAAGGGTGGAGGGGGATGTTCCTGAACTCTTGGGGAAGGACTGTTATCGTTGAGATCTAGGACAATGAAGTGAGTAGTATGAGAAGGTGATGTGAGAAAGGAGAGTTGGTTTGGAAACGAGGAGAGATCACACAGCTTGATCTTCACAGGACAGTGGTGTGTAGCCATAGAAGGCATGGAAGTGTCCCAAACAGCAGGATTGACGAAGGATGGAGGTAAGGGGATCTGTATCCCAGTATTGGAGGGGGAGAACACGAGGAGAAGCAGGGGTTCAGGAATTGGGACGTAATTGAAAGGAGACTCTGAATTTGGAGAGTGGGGCACCTGGGGAGTACTAGAAATGAGGGGTAAAAACCAAGTTATGAAATGAGCAAGGTAGGGCTGTGGTAATTAGAGATTGAGATAAGGCCGTCAATCCCGACAATGGAGATATGGGGAGGAATGAGTAGGCCCTGAAAATTCAGAGCAGGCTGAGTAGGTGGTCGCTGTGTCTATTAAAAAGAAGATTGGCTTATTTGGCACATGAAGAGTTACCATGGGTTCCGCTGTTGTGATGGAGGAGGGAGCTGGGGGCTCTGGGCTCCATCAATCCTCTGTGGCTAATCCAGGAAGGTGACAAAGGTTGAGGTCAGATCCTCCTGAGGAATAGGGGATGGTGGAATGACTAGGCCCCCAAAATTTGGGCAGGCTTGTCTATGGACTAAACTAAGTTAGGGGCATTGAGCTGGAAGCTAACGTACTGATCCAAGGGGCTGAACGTGGTTACAGAGTTGCACACGGGGATGGGCTGGAAGCCTTGTACAAGAGTCATCTATAGCTTGATAGACTCGATTCTGGAAGAGATAAATTTGACAAGAAGGTCAAAAAGGCAAGGTCCAAATAGGAGTACCCCAAGGATAATGAGAAGAGGAACGAGTAAAGGTGAGAAAAGGGACAATAACTAGGGTCCCTAAGAGTGAGAAGGGCACCCCAGTGGGGTGTAAGTAAAGAGGAAAACTTGCACTCTTACGCTAAAGGTATTAAGAGCAGCTCCAGGAGTCTGGGGTTAGTTATTAGTAGTTATCAGTCTTGGCAGAGTGACTTGTCTGTCTGTTCGAAGAGGCGCTTAAGGTCTTCAGTTGGCTCACAGGAACTGAAGCAATAGTCTTTTTTCTGGGGGAGTCCTGTGGAAACATTAATAAAACAGGTTTGATTTGAAGGGAAGGGGACCCAGCTGCTATCTCTCTGCAGCCTGATAGTAGTCAGGGCGCTTGGGAGAACTGGAAAGGGTCCCTTCCATTTAGGAGTTAATTGGGCTGTTAGAGACCCCTCCCCCTCTAGGCTTTTAACAGTACTTTGTTCCCACTGTACAGCTTTACGACTTTAAGGGGCTGTAGTGTGTAGAGGAATTGGCCTGGGGTAGGTGCCAGTCCTTATATTTTGAGTGCCTGTTGTCCTTTTCCCAAGTTAATAATATAGAAAATAACAGAATTGAGGTCAGAATCTAAAGCAATGGGCAGCAATTAGAGCTAGGGCTTAGAGATCTCCTGACAAAACATTTTCTAGAGTCCTTTTTAAGTCTGATTTGTTTATTTTATATTTTCCCTGAGGCATAGACTAATGGTAAGGAATAGGCTGAGTAAAATGACACCAAATTTAGGGCTTTTATCTTTACAACCAAATAGGTTTTACAGGAAATAAATAGGTCCAGAGTGAGAGGTCAAGAAAGAATAAATGGCTTCTATATTAATCAATAAATTAACAGGCTTACCTGTCATGTCAAGGGTCACCCACAGTTCCATCCCTATGATGAGAACAGCTTGGGAAAAGCTGGGAACTTCAGGCCTAGCAGGGTCACAGCCGTTTGTGGTGAGGGAGTTGGTCCCTGCTCCCTTCAGACTGAGGGCAATCTCTCCTCCAGTGCCCTTTAGTTTGTACAGGGGGCACGGCTGCTTTGGAGGATTAGGAGACTCATTACTCCAGTGGCCTGGCATTTCCTCCTCTGGGGTTTCTGGGGTGCTCTGTGGTGGCATCAGCCCTGGGTTGTCTATAACTGCGGCTAAAAGTCTGTCCTCTCTCTGGTCTTGTCTCTAGTATCACTGTTCTTTTATTATTTTCCTGCTTCGGTTGTTAAAGATATTTAAACTAATTTCCTGGCTTTTTGTCGATTTGGTGGCTTTTTATTAAGATGTAACAATGGGTCAGAATTACTGTAATTTGGTGTCAGGTGAGGGAACATATTAGGCCAAACTTAATGAATTTACCCTAACTTATCTAGGTTTTTGGTAAAAAATGTTAAATTGTTTGTTATTTTTTTATAGTTGTTTATATCTGACATGAGAAGGGCACATGAACATCCGTAGTCCTAGAGTATATAAAGTATTGTGATGCCATATATAATCTTTGTTTTTTAGGTTGAAATTTTTTTTTATATTAATAGTAAACCAAAACTTTATATTATATTAATAGTAGACCAATAGTCTAATAAACGTTGTCTTAATTATGAGAGAGATAAAACTGAACTTGAGTTTTGTACTAGCTTTACAACCTTAATTTTTAGTGATAACCAAAAGCAAGTAATGAGCACTTTCCCTGGTAAATAGAGGAATATATTTTGTAACCTTCAAAAGCATAGTCTTTTGTAATGAAATACGTGATATATTCATTAACATATCTTAATGTTCCTGTGACAAGAAGCCAGAAATAGATAAACTCAGATGTATCTAAAAATTGATATTTCAGTATTTTGTTATTTTGAGCTACCTAGATAGTTAATAACTTTTATCATTTAATACAACTTAGTAAAACCAAGAAACCAGCCTTACTATCAAATATTTCCTTAGATCACGTGATCCTGAGAAGTAGCTGAGTTAGCTTTTATTATCTTAATTAATATAATCACTTAATCTCTTATTTTTAGCCAATCAAATATTATAAACTGGCAATACCATCCAGACACAAAATCATTATATATAAAACATAGACAAATATAGACCTTAGAGACTATAAACAGAACCACCAAAAATTGTAGAGAGGACCTAATATCTTATAGCTGTCCTTATAACTTCAGGAGGCTGTTAATAAGGAGTGGGGGGGCTTGTTGCCTGGGTTTAAAAGTGCCTCTTTTTTTCCTTTAGTTACCTCAGCCTCAAGCAGAGGTTGCGGCATCCCTTTGTTTACATTTGAGGTTATCTGTGAGACCTCAAAAGTTACTGAGAGTTCGAGAAATCTTTTAAGACTTACTTTTGTCAAGTTCTTGAATATAGAGTTGGTGTACCAAACAATGTTAAAGACATGACTTAGGGGTCTCACAGGAGATATAGATACAGAGCTCCCCATCAGCTTGGTGTCTAAGACACAAATAGAAAAGCAAAAGAAATACACATAGCAGAGGCAAATAAAACAAATAACTTACATAAAGCAGAGTACTTACAGAACCAACTCCTCCTAAAATGAGGAGCTGGAGTTCAGGGGAGAAGGTTTAGGCTGAGGGCATAGTAGGGCGTGGGGTGAAGCAAGAGTGGCCCGATCATCAGCTGGGTCAAAGGAGGCAGTTTTATCTGGAGGAGGAGAAGGCTTAGAGTGGGCTAGGAGAATCTGGAAAGTGTTGCAGGTTTAGCAGAGGGAGGGTCAAGCTCGAAGAGTAAAAAAGGCCTGGACCTAGGGAATTTCTGAACACTTTCTGTTGTGGTGACAACATTTATATTGGGGTCAGGCAGTGTTAGAGTAAAAGATAAGTCATGTGGTTCAGATCTCCTGTAAGCCGAGCTCAAGGGATTTTAAGTTGTGGAGGAGACAACAGAGAGGGGTAGATGCGGCAGGGACCAAAAGTGAGGTCCCCATGGTTCAAATAGATGAAGTGAGGAGGGTGAGGAGGGAGCCTCCTATTAGGGGGAGAACAAGGTGATGAGGCGTCTCAAATCCCGGTGTTCAACCCCCATGAGCACGAGTACTAGAGATCACTCGCAGACTGGGTGTCCCCAAGACTGGGAGGATCTGCGCCCCCGGGGCCGAGAGGAACCTTCTGGCCTAGAACTAGGACTTTCGTGGAACCGTAGAACAGTGAGAGTCAGAAGGTCTGAGATGAGAATAGGAGGTTTCACTTACCCGTGGAGAATTTGGCCTGATGTTGTCTGGGATGTCAGCAATGGAAGGGAGACAGTCCCGAAGTGTATCCTTAAGGTGGGTCGGGGTGGGGATGTGGCCAGAGAGGGTAGCCCCGGGGGAGGGAGAAAATAAAGAGAAGGGGTGATCCTGCCTTCTCTTGCCTAAACCATCCCGAGTTTTGGCACCAAATGATAGGTAGGCTGGTAAAGGGACATGCACGGTCAGGCAAGTTAAGAAAGTTTTTATTCTAAGAGAAAAGTATATTGGATGAGTAAAGACTGCTACAGTCCGGGCTGTACATCTAAAGGAGGCCTGCAGCCCTGAAGGAAGGGGTGAGGAGGGTTTTATAGGGGCTGTGTTGACAGGGTAGAATTGTTTGAACAGAAAATGCTGACTGCCTGCAAACCAGTAGCTGTTTTGTGGCATTTTCTGTTATTACAAGTTTGGCTCTGTCTGAGGGTACAGGCCAACAGACATTTTGTTGTTTTCTTGCAGACATGGCTTTGTCTGTAAGTCAAGGTCCCTCAGACCTAACATTTAGAGACCTAACATTAAGTCAACGTCTCTAACATTCGGAGACCTAACAGTAACACAGGTAATAAAACAGATTGATAGTCTTGCCGCCAAACATTTAACTCTTAGTGATAAACCTTAAGATTCTAAATAGTCGAATGTTAGTAAAGGTGAGATTTTGCCACCAAATGAGTTTGCTGCAAAGTTACAAAAATGCTTTTGCTTTTCAGGAAATTTTTGATTTAGGAAATGCATATAAAGATTGTGAATATGTGTTGCTACTGGCAGTTTGCTTTTAGAGTTGCAATGCATAAGTGGATAAATTACACTTTAGGGTCCAGATAAGATTTTTAAGCTTTTTTTTTCCTAAATAAAAAAACGGAGTCTTTATTTTTGGTTTCCTTTTTTTTTTACAAATATTTTTTCAAAGGTCATGAAAAGTATGTATTTTGAGTGTGTTTTAAGAATTGAAATGTTTTTTTCTCTCTCTGAATATTTGTGTTTGTGAGATATTACAAATATAAATCTTACATTTTGACCATCAGGGATGCTTTGTCTGAAATCTCTCCTGGTAGAAATTAGATTTTCCAAACAGACATTATGATTAAATATATAGGTGATATAAATTATCATACTTAGGGAAAAGATAGGTAGATTTACCTTTGGGTTTATTCATTTTCTTGGCAATTACTTCTTTTCTCCTGTTTAAAATGTATCCTAGTTCTGATAATCACAAAACATAAAAGGTGCCCTTGAATATTTGTGTAATACCTGAAAAAGTGACTCAACTAGAGAAAGAAATTAGAATTTCTTTCTGCTGTGTAATTTATGTCATTGAAATGTTATTTTCCCTTCTTTACACATACAACTTGATCTTGCTTAGAAATACAAAAGTCATCATTTTCAGATAAGAAGGATGGGATCATATAACCATAAACCTAGAGAGGTAATGTACTGCCTATGTCTCTTCTGTTCAAACAGATAATTTACTACCTATATTATTTCAAATGCTGCATAGTTATGATTCATATATCTTCCCTTGATATCACATTTTACTATTCATATTTAGAGAATTTTGTTCAACTTCTAACCTAAATCGTTCTTTCTGTAATTCAAATTCATTACCTCTAACCCTATTTTCATTTGTAACAAAGAGTGGGTACTTATCACCAAATTATATTTGTTATCCTGTTTAAAGGTTGGATTAATCTTCAACTTTGATTTCTCCACAGTAAAAAACATTTCTTTAAAACATTATGCATTTAAATTACTTCTGTGCCACTTGTAGTTGGGTCAAAAGCAAAACATATAAATCTAATAAAGAGGTTATAATGACAAAATGGTGGAAATTTACCAGTCAGTCAACTTTATCTAGGGCTAATTAGGTGATAAGTCATAGTACGGTAATCAATAAACAAAATAATAAATTAAATAAATTGACCTGACATGAGCTTGTCCCCTAGTGGTGTACAGTCTAGTAGAGGAGATAATATGGATAAACAAAAGAATTTAAATTGAGACAAAACTGGGTTTAAAAATTAGCTCCATCTCTTATTTGCATTAGAATTTTTGGCACAGGATTATAGCCCTCAATTTCTCATTTCTGAGTGATCATTGTGAAAAAAATCTAGCAAAATCATTGTGAAGATTAAATGAGATAATGCAGCCCAGGTGCCTAACTCAGTTCTGGTCCTCAGTTTCAGGCACACTTTATACAAGTAACTACATTGGTTGAAAGAAATATTAAATATCTGTTAAGTACCAGGTGTTTACTGTGTTTCCTCAAAAATAAGACCTAGCCGGACAATCATCCCTAACGCGTCTTTTGGAGCAAAAAATAATATAAGACCTGGACTTATTATATTACATTATACTGTATATATTATATTATACTATATTATACTATATTATACTATATTATACTATATTATACTATATTATATTATATTATATTATATTATATTATATTATATTATATTATATTATATTATATTATATTATATTATATTAATCATATCATATATTGTATTATATTATACCCGATCTTACAGAAAAATAAGACCGGGTCTTTTATTAATTTTTGCTCCAAAAGGCGCATTAGAGCTGATTGATCGGCTAGGTCTTTTTTGGGGGAGAAACATGGTGAGTGAGACTGGGGGATGCACTAAGCATAAAATAATTCCCTGTCTTCAGAGAACTTAGAGTCTACTGGGAACATCAATTGTGCAACTACTCCATATCGTAAGTGGATGATGGGTAAGACAGTGCTGTGGATGCAGGTAAAAGGAAGCCTAACACCATCTTGAGAGGGAGCAGGCTTACCTGTCTGACAAACTGACTGAAATCCAAAAAATTTGGGGGGATTAATGAAGCAAAGAAAGCAGATGAAGAGTGTTTAGCACAAAGGGAAAAACAAACAAACAAACAAAACATATGCCAAAGGGAGAGGTGCAATAGTACAATAATTTCTAAAAATTGAAGCATATGCTTGACTGGAGCACAAGCATAAACAGAAAAAGGAGTGATGTTATGGTCGATGGAGAGTTAGACAGAAGCCTGGTCACAAAGTGGGGATGTCAGCCATGGGAAGAAGTTTGCCTTTTCTGTGAAAGTCAGTGGACATTTACTAAAGATTTTCAGCATGGGAAAACAGAGGGACAAATTGGGGTCACATAAATATATACATGTGCTGGCACAAGTTGAGAAAGTTCCTCTCTGATATCTTACATTTTCCTTATTTTATTTTATCTCATTGTGGCTTTTATTTGCATTTCTTTGATGATTAGTAATGTGGAACATTTTTTCATATGTCTATTTGCCATTTGTATGTCCTCTTTGGAGAAATGTCTCATTAGGTCCTATGCCCATTTTTCAATTGGGTTTTTGTTTTCTATTTTTGTTATTGAGTTGTGTAAGTTCCTTGTATATTTTGGATATTAGTCCCTTATCAGAGGTAATGTTTGCAAAAATCTTCTCCCATTCAGTTGGTTGCCTCTTTATTTTGTCAATGGTTTCTTTTGCTGTACAGAAGCTTTTAAGTTTGATATAATCCCATTCATTTATTTTAGCTTTTACTTCCCTTGCCTTTGGAGTCAAATTCATAAAATGATCTTTGAACCCAAGGTCCACAATTTAGTACCTACGTTTTCTTCTATACAGTGTTTTGTTTCAGGTTTTATGCTTAAATCTTTTGTCCATTTTGAATTAATTTGGTACATGGTGACAGATAGCAGTCCAGTTTCATTCTTTTGAATGAAGCTTTCCAGTTCTGCCAGCACCATTTATTGAAGAGGCTGTCTTTTCTCCATGGCATGTTTTTTGCTTCTTTGTCAGAAAAATTACCTGTCCATATTTATGTGGTTTTATTTCTGTGTTCTCAATTCTATTCCATTGGTCTATGTGTCTGGTTTTCTGCCAATACCATGCTGTTTTGATTATTGTTGCCCTGTAGGAAAAAAAAAAAAAAAAAAGCTAAAGTCAGGGAGTGTGATACCTCCAGCATTGTTCTTTTTTCTTAAGATTGCCTTGGCTATTTGAGGTCTTTCGTGTTTCCAAACAAATCTGATGATTTTTTGTTATATTTCTTTAAAAAATGCCTTTGGGATTTTGATGGGGATTGCATTAAATCTGTATATTGCTTTGGGTAATATGACCATTTTAACTATGTTGATTCTTCCAATCTATGAGCACAGAATGTCTTTCCATTTATTTGCGTCTTCTTTAATTTCTTTTAAAAATGTCTTATAGTTTTCAGCATATAGGTCTTTCACATCCTTGGTTAAGTTTATTTCTAGATATTTCATTTTTTTTTTTTTTTTTGCTGCAATTGCAAAATGAATTTATTTATTTATTTATTTATTTTTTGAGTGGGTACCATTAAGTTTATGCAAAGGAAAGTTTGATATTTAGAATATTCCATTTTCTTCAGCATGCTTACTTTCTCCATTTTTATATTCTAGTTCAGTTTTATTCTCCCCCTTTTTATGTTTTGGTTGCCACAAATTGTCCCTGTTGATGGTGGTCAAATAGCCTCCTTTAGTATTTCTTGTAGTGCAAGTCATGTATTAGAATATTCCCTCAGCTTCTGTATGTCTGGAAAGGTCTTTATTCCTCCTTCATATACAAAGGATATCTTTGCTGGGTATATTATTTTTTGGCTCATAATGTCTCTATTTCAATAGTTTGAATATTTGGTTCCACTCCCTCCTGGCTTGTAGAGTTTCTGCTGCAAAATCTGATATTTTAATGGGCTTTCCTTTGTAAGTTACTGTCTTCTTTTCCCTGGGTGCCTCGAGAATTCTTTCTTTGTTGTTTTTTGGCAGTTTCAATACAATGTGCCTTGGGGAAGGCCTATTGGGGTTGAGGTGATTAGGTGTTCCATTTGCTTCTTGGATTTGAGGATCTGGTTCTTTCCACAAGTTTGAGAAGTTCTCATCAACTATATGCTTGAATATACTCTCCGTTCCTTTCTCTCTTTCTTCTCCTTCTGGTATAGCCATTATTCTTATATTGTTCTTTCTGATGGAGTCAGAAAGTTCTTGTAGAGTTCTTTCATTTCTTTTAAGTCTCAAGTCTCTTTCTTCTTCCATCAATTTCATTTCCAAGTTTCTATCTTTGATGTCACTGATTCTTTCTTCCATCTGGTCAACTCTACTACCTAAGCTGGCTGCTTCATTCTTCATTTCTTCTATTGAGTTCTTATTCTCCAGAAATTCTATTTGTTTCTTTCTTTTTTTTTTTTTTTAAAGTTTCAGTCTCTTTGGTAAAATGTTCATGTTATTCTTTGATTGTGTTTCTGAGTTCATGAAACTGCCTGTCTGTGTTTTTCGCATCTTGCTGAGTTTTTCAGAACTGCAATCTTCAATTCTCTGTCATTTAAGTCACATATTTCCATATCTTTAATTTCATTTTCTGGAGACTTTTCACTTTCTTTCTAAGCTGTATTGTTGGCTTGGTTACTTATGGTAGTTAATGATTTGTTATTTCTCTTCCTAGACATCTACAGGAGTGGGTTCTGCAATAGGTTGACAGGAAGAGATCTTTCTTTTGTTTTCCAGTACGTGTTGGTAGAATGTTTTATTTTCTCTCTGACTGTAAGCTTTTTTTCTCTCTCACAGTGTAGTGTTATGTTTTCTCTGCACCATTCCAGCTTCTCACACAATGTGGGGATTCCCTGGAAGATAGGCTTCTCCTCTGTTAACAGTTTGCCTGTGTCATATGGTGCCACATCCATGTGGGGATGTGGAGAGCTTTTGAAGTTCCAAAGCTCTTTCTGCACCAGATTCAGAGCCTGTGTGTTTCAGAAGTTCTGTTTACTCCTGCAGGGATCTGCCCATATAGGTGGGGACAGGGGCTGGGTGGGTTGTTAGAGGTGGCCCAGAGCAATGGCGGTGACCACCACCATTGCCAGTCCTACTTCCATAGCTCCCTCCCCTTTGCTGGAACTAGTTGGTCTGTGAATCTCTGTCTTCAGACCACAGTGCTCAGAACTACAAATATTCTGTTCTTTTGATCTGACACTGCTACTGTTTGGTTTCTTGCGCTGGGCAGTTCGGGCGGGGTGAGCTCTGCAAGGGTAGGAAAGGGGCGCCTAGTCTCAGTGCCTAAGGCTTCCGCTCTCTGCTTGGCAGTGATGGCTTAAACCACCATTTTCAGCCTTCTTCCCTCAGCCTTTGCTCCCAGGTCTCTGCCGTGAGCGTTGGGTTCAGCCCTGTTATATGCTGTCCCCTCAGCCCTGTGGGCCATTAGCGGAGCCCTAGCAGTCCGAGTTCTTCCCTCTCCCCCAGCTGTGGTAGATCCAGGATTCAGCAAGCTCAGTGCACTGAGCTAGGTCTGTGTCCTGTGCCCATGCTGCCCCATCTCCGTGCTTCTCCCTTCCTTCCTCCCTCCCACTCATGCAATTTGCCCACTTTTAGGTTATTCAGTTGCGTGCCACTTAGTTTTGCATGTCTGCTGTGCAGGGAGTCCTTTGTGGGGTTATAGTTGTTCTATTTGGTGTAAATTCTAGGGGACATTTCAAGAGGCTCACCTCATGCCACCATTTTTATTACATTTTCTTTTTGCAGTAAATTATTTGCTGAGGATGGGGCATAAAGGTGGTAAGGAATCATGTTTTAGAAGTGTGGAGAATTTTCCTCAACAGCTGAAGTGAGGTGTGACTTGATTGAAATATTATAGAAGGCTTTCAGGTAATCATGGATGATAAACTTGAAATTAGTGTCCGTAATATGTAGTCTGGTGGATGTGAAGGTATACTTATCCAGATTCCCCTTCAAGGAGAAATCACTGCCTGGTGAAGGGGTGTGTGTAGCACATTGCTTCTAGTCATCAGCTATGTCAGTCTGCTTCAGTTCCAGGATGATACCTTCCTGAAAACCATCTTGATTCTCCTAGCTTCTGGACAACACATGCTGCAAAATATAGTGATATCAACCTTAAAATTTGCGTGTCATTTTTTGGCAGTTTGCAACTGGCCATAGTCATACAGATTATGTAGATGGCTCCTGTAGTTTAGTATCAGGGACTTATCAAGCAGGTGAGGCAGAGAAACAACTGAGTATATAGGCAAGCGATAGATTCAAGTGATGAGTATACAGTTTACTTGGTCATAGAGATGACAGGAGATATCTAGTAGAGAGAGAGAGGAGGTCTGAATGATTTCATGGACTAGAAGTAAAAATGGGAATAACAAAGATATCTAACATGAACTATTCAATGAAATATTATATGTTTATTTTTTTAAAGGTTTTATTGGGGAAGGGGAATAGGACTTTATTGAGGAACAGTGTGTACTTCCAGAACTTTTCCAAGTCAAGTTGTTGTCCTTTCAGTGTTAGTTTTGGAGGGTGCAGCTCAGCTCCAGGTCCTGTTGCCGTTGTTAGTTGCGGGGGAGCAACCCACCATTCCTTGGAGTCCAACTGGCAGCCTTGTGATTGAGAGGACACTATCCAACCAACTGAGCCATCCAGGAGCTCAGTGGCAGCTTAGCTCAAGTAACTGTGTTTAATCTTATTTGCAGGGTGCACAGCCCACCATCCCTTGCAGGAGTCGAGGAGTAGAACCAGCAACTTTGTAGTTGAGTGCCTGCGCTCCAACCAACTGAGCCATCTGGCCACCCAGGAGCTGAGCGACAGCTCATTGACTTCATTCTAGTTTCCCAGGGTGCAGCTCGCTGGCCCATGTGGGAATCGAACCAGCAGTCCCGTTACCCAGAGCTCACGCTCTAACCAACTGAGCTACCCTCCAGCCCCTATATGTTTATTATAATGTAGAAATATATACACTTCATGAGAAATAGGACAGACCTACTGTGTTGTTTAAAAATATGGGTGCTCATGTTGGGTAACAGATGTTATTATATGTAAATACTGAACTGATACTACAATATTAGGAATATTCATCCCGTTTTCCCTACACTAATAATTTTCAGAGCTTAGCCAAGCAATGAAATGAACTCATTTGAGCTAAACATTTAATGGTTTAATGTACTCTGCTTCCAGAGAGCATTTATGATATAACAGGGGATGTCACCTTTTTGTTCAAAGGATTAAGGCATTTTAGGCACTGATGGAACCGTATGAGATTGCAATACAGGGAGTAAGGAGAACCTTCAACATCCGTCAGAGACCATTTCATATGTTGCTATTTTCTCTGAAGACTTAAAATTACGGTATGGAATTCTTATCTACAGTATTAGAATTCCTAAAGTTTTGTTTATCCTTCGACCCTTCCCCTAGTGCCTAGCACAATGCATCGCACATACTAATGTCTTAATATTGTTTGCAAAATCAATATTTTGTAGCTAGGGCAATATATTTAGTCCTATTTTTGTTCTCTCTGAATAAATTTAATCCTTTCTCATTTGCACATCTAAATCTGAGAAATTTTCTGAAGTGAGTTATACAAGATGGCAATTACCACTGTTGAATCTAAGGTGCTATGGATTTGTGTGATTTATGATGCTCTGTACCTTTCGCAGCAATCATGTATTACTTCCTAAATATTATGTGTGTGCTTATATATAGACACACTACACTTTTAAGATTGACTGAGATCTTGCTATGTAACTTACTATATATTTTATTTTAATCCTCTCAACAACCCTATGAATTAGTAGCATTATTATCTTTGTTTTCAAAATTGAGAAACCGAAGCATAGAGCTGTTAAGTAATTTGCTTGAGGTTCCTAATAAGAAGCAGAATCAGGATTTAAACCCAAGAGTCTGTCCAGAGTCAGCATTCTTTTCTACTAGGCTCTTTAGCCTCAATCGTTTTTGAACTGCAACCTATGTCAAGTATCACTTGCAGTTATATCTCATTCAGGTTTTTGTTTGTGTTTTTTTGTTTGTTTGTTTGTTTGTTTGATTATTTTTTAAGGAGAGGGTAGCTCACAGTGGCTCATGCAGGCATCAAACCGGCAACCTTGGTGTTATCAACACCACACTCTAACCAGCTGAGCTAACCGGCCATCCCTCATTCAGTATTTTAAAAAGACAGTTCTATGGATAGGTCTTTGCTTCATTCAACAAGGATGATAAATCTTCTGTTAATATTTGATTTTCACATGACTTTGGCTATTTAAAAGGTATTTTAACTTGTCAAATTGTATTTGTAGAGATATATGAAGAGAGATATGTCATTAGTATATCTTTTCATCTGTGCAATAGAATATTTTTGTACTTTGTCACATTTTAGCTTTTAGTAATGTATGATTATGTATATGTTGAAAGTCTTAGTTTTAAACTATATCTTTAAATTGGATAATTTTATTCTTTCTAGAGGAAATAATACAGGGCTTGGAGCCTAGGAAATTTGCCCACAGAAGTTTGACAGTGGATACAAATATATGACTGAGCGAGGTACTCGCCTCAATTTCTTCCCACAAAAGTGTAATACATACCTTGAAGGATCACAACAAGAATTAAATAATTAACCACATGCACACGTGCATGCACACACACACACACAGCATATATATATATATATATATATCGAGTAAGTGTCCATCCTGTAGTATGTGGCCAATAAATATTCTCCATATTTTAGCACACCTAAATATTCAGCTATGTTACTTCATGCAAAGATAAATGGCAATGATACAAATTAGACAATAGCAGTGGTTATTCTCCTTGACTCTCAAAATCAGTTATTTCCACTGAAATTGTTTCAACCAGGTTATGTGTTTTGCCCTTGCTGAAAACAGACTTGTTGCAGAACTGCTAACTCTACTCTGTGCCAATCATAAACAATTGACAAAAACAGCATGACATAGTTTGGCATCTCAATATAAATTATATGTTAGTTGTTCCAGTAATTTAATTGTCAATGTTAGGAAATAGAAAGAGAATATAATAATCTAGCATTCACATTGAAAAGTTATTTTTGTACAGAAGATAGTATTAAATAAGGGTGATGCTTTTAAAATTGGCATATACACTTTAAAGAAAATAATTCATTAAATTTCAAAGTACCTGTGAATAGAACAGTGTCTAGCACATGGGAGGAGCTCCTTGGCATTTGGGGAATAAGCGTAGTTAGGTATTTTTTGTGTGTTTTTTTAATGATGTGATGCTATACTCGGAATGATTACCTCCTTGACCAATGACATGCAGTTAGGAAATAGTGGAGCTGAGATTTGACCTCAGAGTTGGTGTTCCCTTCACGACACCATGCGTGCAATAGCTTATTGTCGAAACAATACTGATTTTTTTCCTCTTTTCATGAAATATTCTATTAAAAGAACCAGGATTGCACTATTACTACCTAGAGTTAATTTTACATTTCAGCTTCATGGAATTTTAAAGTTGCAGAGTTGAAAGGGAAAAATAGAGACTAGGTTAATTCAGCTTTATTCTTTCAGTTTAAAAGTAACAGCTTTACAAGTCTCTGATATAACACTAACCAGACAACAGGGGTTGATTATTATCAATGGATACATCATACATATATATATATATATATATGTATATATATATATATATACACACCCACACACACATATGAATATATATGGATATATATATTTGAATGTATATATATTTATTTATATATATATATATTATATATATTTATATATATATATATATTTGAATGTATATATATTTGAATGCATATGTATATTTGAATGTGTATATATATTTTTGAATGTGTATATATATATGTATGTGTATATATATATATATGTATGTGTGTGTGTGTATATATATATATATATACAGATATCTACAGATATATACATATATGTATGTATCTGTAGATATCTGTAGATATCTATGTCTATATATGTGTATATATATATATATATATGCCATGTTTCCCAGAAGATAAGACCTAGCCAGACCATCAGCTCTAATGCGTCTTTTGGAGCAAAAATCAATATAAGACCCTGCCTTATTTTACTATAATATAAGACCGGATCTTATAATATAATTAATATAATATAATTACTATAATATAATTAATATAATATAATTAATATAATATAATACAAAAGACTGGGTCTTATATTAGTTTTTGTTCCCAAAGATGCATTAGAGCTGATGGTCCAGCTAGGTCTTATTTTTGGGGAGCCACGGTATATATAGCCTGTGTGTTTTCACTTTTATTTCCAATATTTCTGATGATAAAAGTAATATATACTGCAAAATATACTAGCTTTAAAATATCTTTATATTGAGAAAACAGAAAGAGTGAAACCCTCCCATGGTTACAGTCCTGAGATAGCCTATGTTAGCTCCTGTGACTAGTTCTGTGTATTCTTAGCAAATGTAATCCCCACATACAAAACCATGCTATATGCAGAATTGAGTGTTCTGCTTGTTTCACTCATTCTTTTTGTTTGTTTGTTTTGTTTGTTTTTCCTTTGTGTTTCTGGCGAGCACCTCAGATTTATTCCCTAAATCCCTGATTTGATTTCCTTAGCACCACTTCTGGTATTTGATGCTTCAAATGCTGATTTTAACTTTTCCATGGTGTTTTAGATTTCAAATAATATTTACTCATTTTCAGAAGCTTTCTTTGAATCTCAGGCTGGTGCCTGGTCTTGTACAATATTACATGATTTCAAAGAGACCTTATAATCTTGTGTGTTTTTAATGCAATGATTTCAAAAGTCTTCACTTACTGGTATTGCTTTTTTTTTTTTCTTGAAAAAATTCTCTTTCTTTACTTACTACCATACTCTTTTTCCCTTAATGCACTGCATTTTGTGTGCATATCGAATTTCAAATATTTTAAATCATCATTGGATAGGGGATTTCGGAGGATTTTTGAGTATTTGCCAATAGGCAGTGTAATTTGCCATAGATACTTTACTCTTTACTTAGATGGTGGTAAAATTTCTGTAGCCAGTGCATACCATGTTTTGATGACTCTTGTGAATCTGTCCTTTCAGCCCCTCTATAACAATATCAGCTACTATGCCAGCTGACCAATATATCACTCCATTTAGCTATCTGGATTTTTAATTAAATTGCTCTTATCTCTCCAATTGGATTTAGAGAAATTTCTATTTCCCAGTGTACCTTCTTAGTGGTGGCATTCAACAAATATAAATCACTAACAGATGCAGATATTAACAAATTTAAACAGGTTACCTTCAATATTAACATAGTTTGTTTTATAATTTCTATGAGTTTGAAGAGCAATGGCTAAAACTTACAAGAAATAAAACAATATATATTTTTTTTAATTTGACCTTTCTTGAGCCTAGATGTATAAATCTCGGCTCAAGGATAATGCTGTTAATGCATAGTACTGTCTAAGGGACTTAAATTATTTCTTGACTAATTCAGTGATAACTTAAGCATTACATTTTATGTTACTGTCTTGAAACGTCTCTGTGGTTTTTCACCTGAATTATGACTATTACAAAAATGTGTATTTCCCTCTAATTTTGCACACACAAAAAATATTTTGACAATAATGATTTGCTGTTTCATATAATAATTAGAGTATTTAACGTAATTTTAAAAGATATTTTAGAATAATCCTTCCTGTCGTTTCAAAGAATCTTGAAGTTGTTTGAAGGGTATGGTCTCTTTTGATAAATATAATAAAGTTGTTACTAAACCTCATTTTTATAATTTCAGTCATACAGCTAGAATCCAGTACTGACTAACACCTGTGGATGTGGAAATTGTTTTATATGTTTTTGTAGCATACAGATTACATTACTATAATTCTCTGTTTTCACCTTTGTCAGAATTCTCATTGTAGAAAATGTGACACATACTGTATTTGGTAATAGGTATGATTTGTGGCCCCCACAGGATAGTGAAAAATCTTACCAGTTGAAGTCTCCCTATTGGCTTTTTATTAAAACTGTATTGAATTTTAAATTTGGCTTTTGTATGCCTGTTGCCTCAAATAATCTTCTTCATACAAAATAAACTCAGTTTCATTAGAATTTATTTTAGATAATTTTAGATAAGGAAGAGAGTCTCTGGTTTACCCTTGGAGGAGAGGACTATGAGATACAATGCAAAGTGGTTTCAAATATGCCTCCCCCAACTTTGATAAGAAAATAAATATAGGTGTTGTGTTTCTTTGAGTTTTTAGTCTGATCTTTCTCCTGTCTTCCCTCTGGTGGGGCTACTAAAAAAGTAACTGGCAAGCTAAAATAATCAGGTAGTAAGAGGATGCAGAAGAAAATTATGCATAAATCAGAGATGAAATGACATTCACAGAATTTTACTTATCTTACTTTACAAAACATGGTATACTACACGTATTCCCAACAGCATGCAGGATGAAGTAGGTTTGGAAGAATGAATGGATTCATTCACATGAAATGAATAGAAAAGAACAATGAAAAAGATTCAAAGTTACTATTTTCCTTCTTTGCGTGTATGTGTGTTTGTCTCTGTAACTGCTTGATGACAAAATACTACTAGGAAAACAAATCACTTGACTATTTTGTTTTCTGTATGCAAAGTGCTAGTTTGATGTTTCCCGTTTTCAAAAAGTTGTGTTTTCTTCTTTCTTTATTTACTAAATTAAATTATGATTTCTGTCATGATGTAGATAATACTCTTTTCCCAAAATCTGAAATGGATCACTTATTTAATCACAAAAAATGCACATAAAGTAAGTAACTTCATTTTAATGTGGTTCCCAAATTGTCTGCATTTGAGCAGATGTTGTTAGGACTAATTTCAACTGTTTCATTTTTTTTTAGGAAAATGTTAATATATATTCTAAAGCAAATTTAGAGTTAAGTAAAGCAAATTTATCATTAAGTATTAATGCAACAGATATTTTACATATGATTTTTAAAAAATTTTTATGGTTATCAACTTTTCGTTTACTCAAGTAAAGACAAAAAGAATGAAACTGATCTACTATAACTATTTCACAAATTTAAGCCTATTTTAAATAAAAAGGACAATCTCAAATTTTGAGAATTGTATTTGATTTTATGAAACACTTTATTAAAACTCATTGTATCTCCCAATCAACATTTTAATGTCATCTTAACATTGACTGCATTATGGAACAAACCTTTCACAGCCTACCTAGAACATTAAGTTTGCATCTTTTTCTAAAAAAAATATTTTCTTCCAAGTCTTACAAAATCATTTGATTAGTTGCCATGACAGCAAGATATTATTTATCTGTGGGAAAATGGTGATATATTTTGGTTTATATTGTGTCATTGGAATTAACCCCTGGTCATTCACAAAACATGAACAAATTCACAGACTCAATCTGAAATGAGGAGAGCAAGGAAGTAAGTTTATTCAAGAAGAAAGATGCTGGCATACAGAAAAAGCCATGGGGGGGGCGGGGAGCAGGGGACGGGGGTGGGCAAGCCTTAATGTTCATTTTATTTTAACTGTATTATGATGAGGCTAGAGTTCAAGCAACGGACAGATTTTAACAGTTTGTGCATGTGTGAAGAACCAGTTCATACCAGTTGGGTCTTATCTCCTCTTTTGAGGAGTGTTTGGACATTTTGATTTATTTTTGGGGGATGAGCCTGGGCAGTCCCTGGGGAGGGGATGCAGGCCTAGGCAATCCCCTTTCAGGCTTACTTTTATTAACCCTTTTCTGCCTCATCAGTTTATAATTATTTTAATTTTTTTATCAGTGATATTAAATGTTTGATTTTTGAATCCTTTCATTTAAAAATATATACTATATATGAGAGTGTCTGTCAGTAGCATCAACGTAATGGCTTGAACCTGAACAGATTCATCCATCGTTAGAAAAAAACATGGCTTCCTTGTGAAACTGGATTAGTGCGATATGGTACTTCAAATTTTGTACTCCAGAAAGCCCCCTGCTTCTGCTAAGGTAGTCAGACAAAACTCTTGGAAGCGAGCCAGCTTTGTGCAATGCTCAAACCTATTGCTTACGTGTTTGACAGTAACATCTGGTGGCACAGATGCTGATTCTAGAGATCCATAATTATTTTGAGAGAAGGGAGAAGTTGTCTTACACAGGTATTATCATGCTCCTACCACAGGTGCTAGAAAGAAGCAATCATTTTGTACTTACCCGCCAGCATATGTTTACTCAGTTTTAGAGATGAAATTTCTAGATAGTGTACAATATTGAGATTAAGAATCATTATGTGTTTTTAAGCAATAGAAAGGTTTCAAAAGAGCATAAAGGATGTGATGAAGATGTGTTGTTGTCTCCAAGTTCCTATTCAAAAGCCATTGAGCTAGGTGCCAACAATTCATAGGCTAGCCTATTCAGAGGAAAGTTGATGACAGTAACCTTTCTTGGTTTCACACTCTATCCTGAGCCACTTATAAATAAGACTGTCAGATTTTGTACCAATGAGAAATTTGTCTTAGCTTTGTTTAGCTCAGCTGTTAAGAATTCCTTTCCCCCATTTTCTCTCTCTCTCTCTCTCTCTCTCTCTCTCTCTCTCTCTCTCAGACTGATTATTATTAAAAAGGATATGACAGATGCCAGTGTATCTGTATATTGCTTGTCTTTTAGAAGCAATATCTCATATGCTGAGTGCACCCACAAAAATAATGGTCTGGAATCTCTTCATAACCTTTACTCCCAGGACTCAAAAATTGAGATTTGTGATTTGATAGCCTAGTAACCTATTTAGATAGCGTGCCTTAATTTACATCTGTTTGCCAGAGTTAATGGGACCAAGTAATGGTTAGTTCTAAGGAATATAAAGATGATCAGGATGGGCAAATATAAATTGTATTTATGTGCTGCTCACTTTGGAAAATATGAATATGAGGCTGTTATTTATCAATTTATACATTCTTTGCTTCATCAAATATTAATGATAGTCTATAATGCATAAGGCATTCTGATAGGTGCCAAATGCACATTAGTAAATGAAACTGGCATAACCCCTGCCCTCTTGTAGTTTACTGGTTAGTCACAGGAGTTACAAATTCAAATGCCTTCAGGGACAGAAAGATAAAATGAAGGAGGCTTTCAATAAGCCTATAGTTAGTGGTGGAGGCTGGGGGCCAAAAAAAGAGTAAATATTCTACTGGACAGAATTCAAGTTCAAAATGTATTTAAACAATGAGTCATACCTTGGGGGTGGAAATAAAAATACCTGGAGTCTGAACACCTTATGTGACTCTCTGCTTTTGAGTTTGAACCTGTGGTAGACAATCAAAGTCCCTTCTGTCCCAGCAACTGTGAGAATTGTGTCTCACTTTTGTGTGCTGGTTCTCCCATTTACATGGTAAAAAACCGTGTAATCAACTATTGCTGTTAGGGCCCTGGGAGAAATTAGCTACAGTGGCCAGGATGAGTTTTCAAGTTACTGTCCAGAGAGCAACTGCATTTTACCTAATTGAGTAGGCAGCTACCTTAGGCACTTCCAGCCTACCGCCGATTGGCTTTACGTTGGCCAGGTGGGACTGCTGTCTGCTCTGGTAAGATTCAGCAGTTCTGGTCAATATGCTGAGTTGCTTTCTGGCAGTGGCTTTTCTTCTATCAACATTCTATTTATCATCCTATAAACTGGGAGTGATCCTTTCATTGATAGCAAATAGTCCATTTGTTTTCCAAAGGGTGAATTATCATAAGATTATTTTAATGTGAATGTAGGTCGGACTACCTGTTGGCCATAAATTACCATACTTTTTTGATTGAGCACCATAGCAAAAATAAAACATAAATACAATAAATCAATAAGACACAAACAGTAATGATTTGATTATAAACCCTATATATGTGTATATCACTCTACCATATCTTGGGTGAATTATAAAATCTATGCAAAAGATATAAATTTTTAAAATGATGAAATGTCTTAATATTTCATTTTCACATTTTAAATGATTGTCTTCCATATGCAGCACATCAAAGGTTAAAAAATAATAATAAATAGTAGCAGCAATAATAAAATAACAAATACTAATATTTATTGAGTGTTCATTACCTTCTAGACACAGTTAACATCAGAGAAATGGAGTAAAGTAATCGCCAAATACATTTTTTAACGTATTATAGTATAAAATAAAATTGTTAATGTCTACTCTTATTGCTGCCATTTTTTTCATTGTTTAGCAGATTGAAAGTAATGTCCTCCTTATAGTTTGTATTTGTTTTTAATAGCTGGTTTCAATTGAGAAACGCCTTATTAGTCTCCTAATATAAGCTGAATGTTCTTGAAGAGTTTATAAGCATGGTTATATTATAGAAAGTGATCAGCAGTAATTTCCAAAACTTTGAACAGAAAAATTGGTGTAAATAACATGATAAAGAGATCTAAGTTTCTGTAATACACATAAGAACCTTCAACTGTTTTTAAAATAATGGAATGTGTTATTTACTTTGTCTGCAGTAGGCCATCCCAAGATAAATTTAACCTAATATAAATGTGTATCATAATTTAAGCTATCAAAATATTGTGAATAAAATGTTAGAAAGTTTGATTATTTCCTTTTGCAATGGTAAGGGTTCTGTCAGCACTCTGAGAAATTAGGACTGAAATACTCCTAGAGTACATAGTTTTTAAGGAAAGATTAAAGTAAACTGATATATAAAAATATATACAAGTAAAAGAAGTATTTGTTGGTGATGGGCAAAATAATATGGATATTAAAAAAATTGCTACATTAAGTGAAATTCTTATATGTCTAAATAGGTTCCTAAGTAAGTTCTCTTTGAGAAGAAATTTTACAAAGTACCCAAAGGAGCTACATGATTTTATTATGAAATAGAAATTACACATTCACAAACCTAAGTGTCCTCCCAAGCTTGAGATACAAATATATGAATATCTCTTATTTTTCCAGTTGTTTGAGAACTACATGTCTTATTAACAAGAAGTACACAATTTACTTCTTAAAGCTCCCCTTTCTGCTGAATTTCCCCAAACCTTAAACGTTTACATAATTTAAAGGGTGTCCAGATTTTCCACCAAAATAGGGAGAGAAATAGGATCCTGATCTGCCCATTCTCCAGCTGTTGTTGCTTTTCTGTACCATGTAATTTCCATGTTAAAGACTGGGTCATCCTTTTAACAAATGCAATAGCTCTTATGCAATAGGTCTTCCCTCACCTAGAACCATTTAAGGGCTTCCTTGATTCCACAAAATAATAAGTGCATCTCCTCAGTCTAACAGCAGAAATCGCCCTGTGTCCGGGTCCTCAGGGTGGACCCATGTTCATATGTGGCTTTCTTGGTTCACATATGAAGCTGTGTCCGTGGATGCCATTCTAACCTAGGGGTTCTGTCAGCACTGTATCTAACTTGCTCTGTATCATACACATAGAACTACTAACATTGGATGCATTCCAGGGCTCAAGAAGCATTATGTTTTAAACATTTAAAACAAAAGCACTTAAATATATCCTCTATGAGAGAAAATTTCACAACTTAACATCTGAAACCAAAAAAGTGAAGAAAGAGATTTGTGCTGGTCAGGCACAGGCTTGCTGAGCAAGGCAAACTTCTGATCTCATTTAGTCATTGGCATGTGGGTGAAAGATACAGGAATGGGTTAACTAGGCTTTAGAAGCCTTTCCACTGGAGAAACTGATTGGCTGACTTTTAAAATGCGGGATTGTCATTAATGGTTGGCTTTCAGAGAGAGGCTCTTCACTGAAGTGAACTGTCATTGATAGGTTACAATTTTAAAACCAGTTCTGAACCTGTAGAACAATCAGACATTTCCTACAAGTGTGGAACCTTTTTAGTGTTCCTCTCTCCCTAACTAAGGGAACTTTTCACTCAATTTATACCAAAACTTCTGAGATTTGCCTGAGTTTACTCAGAGTGACTCCTTATCTGAAGAAACATCCAAAGTGACTTACTTATCCAATTGATAGTTTTTATGGTGATTCCAACACCGTATACCTATTTTTCTGAGGACAAGAGGGACCTTTAGTGATTTCAAGGTGATTTTCTGGTAATTTTGTAGCTAGCAAAAACACTGCAAAACATCAATTTTGTTTCCGTTGCATTATCCCACTAGACTATGAAGATTGAATCCATTAATTCTAAGCATAATAATATGGTAAGACATCTGGTCTACTCTGGAAAGGTAAATCTTCATTCTTATAGAGATAGCATAACCTTGTAGTTAAGAACACAGAGCTTAACAGACAAATTTTCTGCTACCTACCTGATAAATGATCTTGGGAAACTTACTTGGTTTCTCTATGTCTCTCTTTTCTCATTTGTAAAGTGGAGGTAAGATATTACTTTATTATTGGGTGTTATTAGGATTAAATTAATTAATATATGAAAAGTATTTAGAACAGTGTAGAACAGAATAGTGCTATATAAAAATAGCATGTGCATGTGATTTTGCTTTCATCATTATTAATATCAGAGACTAAAAAAAAAAATAAATCCATTTTGCACCTGGGTAGTTGAGAAGCAAGGGAAGAAGATTTGCAATTTGTCATCATGTTTACTATATTTGTCTCACTTCTGAGGAACAATATAGGGTATCTTTGACACAAACTGTGAAGAAATTAGAATGAAGATAAACAAAATATGACAGAAGGATCAAAGTCCCATATATCTATTTACCTTTGATGAAAGCCACTTTGTGAATTAGAGAATCCATAGCAAATCAGAGTACTCTCCTAACTTCAAATGTCTGGATATTGACAAAGTTAAAAGAATTTCAAAAAACAGTAAGAACAAACTTTGAGTTACTTTGAGGCCCACCTTAGATCTCTCGGACAGTGGGGCCTGGCTATGAACAGGTTTTCAAAGCTCCCCAGAAAAATACAGAGTGTAACGAGGACATAGGATCACTGAAGTGTTCTACGTGTTTCTTGGCTGGTGGGTGTCTGATTTTGCAACAGATGCAGCAATTGTTCCTTTGACATTTGCTGCTTTACCAGGTAACAACCTGCTTCTCTGAAGTCTAGTCTGATGCTATAGGGCTCAAAGTGATAGGAACAAACCTGGCTAGCTATAGACAGTAGCCATGGATGCTTGACTACAGAAAAATTAGTTCAGGAAGCTTCTGGTAATACAGGAAGAGGAAAGTGAGATGAATGATGATATTATATTGGATATTATTAGTTCATGTTACTTTAAGTGTATAGCAGGTTGTTTTTTTTTTTTTTTATCCTTGTTTTCATGTCTTTTTCTATTTTATGCTGGGTTTTGCATAAAGCTATGTCATGTGTGATTACTATGCATACTGATGTCTTAATAAATTAAGTTTCTATAGATATTTATATGCATTGTACTCAGAATATCTAGGCAATGTTTTCCTATGTTTGTGCATTCACTTCATCTGAGTAGTTTTTAAGAGATACAGATCCTTGGTCCTCACCCGGACTAATGGAATTAGAATCTGTAGCAAGTAAGACAGAGACATTGAAATTGTTTTAAAATGTGCCCCAAATAAGAATGTGACCCAAGTTTAAGAACCATTTATTTAAGAAATATAGGTAAAATGGTAAGTGAGAAAAACAAAAATATGCATGCTAAGAGAAAACGAAAACAATGCAGTTTAAAATTTGGCAACATTTTTGAGGAAAAGAAGTAAAATACATTCTTACAGAAAAATTCTAGACTCTCTTGGAGGTGATTATTAATAAGTAGTGAGTTTAAATTTATGCCAGTTCAAGGAAGTGGAATAAATGACCCTATGAGGTTGCTGTTAGAGTAAGGGTTCTTGTTTCTAGATTAAATTGTCAGGAGTAAGTATTTATTCTTCAGAATTTTGACACTAGCACAACACCTGAGTAAAATACTGAAGTGAAAAATAGATTTGAAATGAGACCATAATGCATTGGATGCATGTTAGACTCCATGTTCTTTATTCTCAGACAAATCTTTAGATGAATAGTTCTACTACCTCAGTGAAGAAAGTAGTAATAATTTCCTGCATGAATGAAGTTCATTATTCGAAAATGAAATATGTGATCAGTGTATACTGAATTACATATGATGTAATCAATGATTGATTATGCTTATTATTTCCTACATTGCTTTTTTATTTGAGTACTAGTTTGAAATTACACTCCTCACTGGTTTTGCAAGGTGTGGAAAAAGAGAGGGACTCTAGAATCTGGTGCAATAATGGTTTGGGGTAACCTGTGTTTTTGTGTGTGATTTTAAAATGTCATACAATGATGAGACATTGATTAAAATACCAAAACTCATGTTTTTAATAAGGTACTCAATTTGTAGTAGAAAAAGTAGTAGATTATCTATTCTTCCAAAATACTGGCTGAGGGACTTTTGGAACACGCTCTCACTTAACTTTAACAGTGTAGAACTTCTCATGTGACCACAAGTATCACATACCTACTTGGGAACAGCAGAGAAGCAGTGGATATATACTGTGTGCAAGTTGAAAAATAGATGTTTTAAATTAGTTGACCTGTTATATCCCACTGTGTTAGGGTTCCTGGGAAGCAAAGACAATAGTATAATATATATATTTATTATTATGTATTTTAATATATAATGTATATACAAACACATATATATATATGGTATAATAGTATAATTATATGTACTACATATATGTATATGTATATATATATATATATATAGAGAGAGAGAGAGAGAGAGAGAGAGAGAGAGATCAAAATACACTGTAAATGTTTAAATAAAAAAGTGTATTACAATAAAGGTACATTGCCATTAATTCCTCTCAAAATACCCCCACTCACTTGGAACACACGTATCCAATCATTCTTGCCACTTTCTGAAGCAGTTCTGGAAGTCCTCTTTCATGAGTGTCTTTACTTCATCTTTCATCGTGACAATGCTCCATGTCACACATCACTTCTAGTGTGGCAATTTCTGTCAAATAAAAATATTACAGTGTGTCCTCATCCACCTTATTCACTGGATCTGGCACCATGTGACTTCTGGCTCTTCCCCAAAGTCAAAATGACCATGGAATGAAAGCATTTTGAATCAATTCAGGAAATTGAGGCAGCCACAATAGTGAAACTAAAGACACTCCCGAAAGAGGACTTCCAGAACTGCTTCAGAAAGTGGCAAAAATGATGGGGTAAGTCTTTTTGAAGCAAGGGGAAGTATTTTGAGTGGAATTAATGGCAATGTGTCTTTTACTGTAATTTTTTTTTAAATTTAAACATTCATTGTCTTGTTGATCACACCTTTAGTGTGTGTGTGCACATGTGTGTGTATGTGCGTGCATGGAGCTAGAGAGAGGGAGAGAGGGACAGAGAGAGAAGAGAGAGAGAGAAGAGAGATTAATCATAAAAAATTGACTCACATGATTATGAAGGCTGAGAAGTTCCACATCTACTCTCTGCAAGCTGGAGGCCCAGAAAACTGGAGGTTGTGTCCCAGTCCAAGCTTAAAGATGGGGGAACCAGGAAAGCTAATGGTGTAATCCCCTGTCTGAGCAGAAGACCGATGTCAGAGCTCAATCAGTCAGAGTGTGAATGAGGCCCTACACTGGGGAGAGCAATCTGCTTTACTCAGTCTACTAATTCCAGTGCTAACCTCACCCAGAGAAACCTTCACAGACACACAGAGAAATTATGGTTTTGCTAAAATTCAGAGCACCCCTTGGTCAAGTTGACACATAAACACATAAATTTAACCATCCTACCCACCAACTTTCATTGATTACAACACTTAATTAAGTGAGGTCTAAGGTATTAATATATTCTTAACACTGTAATGGAGTTTCTTTACCTAACATAGCCGCCACCACTAAGTTTTATATTTAGCCTCTCTGACCGCCCCCTCCATATGTCTTTGTCATTAAAAGAGAGAAGAAGAAAGATACCTAGAAATTGTTGTCAAACTACCTGTTACGTTAGCATTCTAGGAAATTTGGAAAATTTCAGTATCTAGGGAATTAGAAAGATAGATATATATAAAGGTTAAATCGATCATATATATATATATATATGGGCTTATATTAACCTTGGGGTTGCCTACCTCCAACTGTTACACTGAAACTGATACATTTGTACTCGTTTCTAACATCAGTGAATTCTATTACCAAAATGATAAAAGATCCTGTACATCTTGGTAAATATAGTATGAAATGCGGAAGGCAGTATGTGTAGTTCTAAAACCTGGAGTTTTGATCTAAATCCTGGGTCAAGTTTCGGTATGCTTTATATATCCTTCAGTTCTCTTAGGCTTAGTTTTATCATTTGTAAAATGAAAAGAATACTTATTAGAGTTATGATTAAATAATATAATACTTGTGAATAAACTGACACACAGAAGACATTGAGTAATAAATGGATTTTGTTAATGTTTTCATTTTGTGTATATATGGAAAAGTAACAAATACACAATTTTGAATTAGTCTCTTTATCAGAAAAGGCTAGAAGGGTCTCAGCTTGATCTGGATATCTATTATTTCAACCACATTTGTATAGCATGTCACAGGATCAGCTTGCTGTCACTTAGCATTTTTCTATCCACAATTAGCTAGCTGAAAAATGAAGAGAAACAAGGAATCACATCTTAACAAGGATTCTCAAAAACTACTGTAATGTCTCCATGTTTAACTGGAAGGATTTTTCATATCTTAATTTCTATCCTTTGGAGTGGATGCAATTTGATACAATTCCCAGTGGTGATTAATAGTTTCCTAAACAACTCATAGGTATGCAGTTGATTGGCATATAGAACTCATTCTTTCCCAAGTCATGAATGTGCTATTAACTTAATTAATCAAAATCCACTTTTCCTGAAAAATGAAATTGATAATTCAACCTAATACCCCACCCACAACAGCCAAATATTGTAGAAGAGGCGTATTCCTTTTTGTGGAATAACAACAAAACAACAACAATAAAACAAACAAACAAGAAAACCTGCCTTGTCTAAGAAAATGGTCACTCTTTACCTGAATCTCTTAGATTTAGATTTCTTTAAGTATAGAACCAGATTCAGGTTGAATCATTATTTTTTAGTGATTAATAAAAAAATAATCATTATTATTTCAGTCATCAAACATTGTTTGTGTACCTATTATGTGCAAGGCATGTTCGGCTTTCAGCTGCATTTTCACTTTAATTTTCCACAGTCCAACACTATAGGCACATGTCAGTAGGTTTATTGATTTTGGGAGTCCTTGCTGTGTCTGTCTCAAAATAAGGGCAGTTTTCACCCAGGCACAAGAAGCGAGAACGCAAACTCGAATGACCATTCACTGTGGTTTATCAAATTCATTTAATACAAATATTACACTACTCTGATTTGGTATTTCAATAGGCAAAGCGAACGCTATTAACCCAGAACTTGATGGCACTGTATATTTATGAGCTAGGAAGGTGTGTTGGACCTATTTGAGAATTGAGGGATATAATTTATGGATTCCAGGTGTGATGGTTCATTTTTTGTGTCAATCTGATTGGGCCACAGGGTTCCCAGACACTTGGAGAAACATTATTCTGGTGTTTCTATGAGGGTGAATGAGATTTGTATTTCTATCAATGGATTGAGTAAAGTTGGATCGCCCTCTCTAACGTTGGTGGGCATCATCCAATCTAGTGAAGGCGTGAGTGAAGAGAACAAAAAGGCTGAGTAACAGGGAATTTCTCCCACCTGACTGCTTGAGCTTCGACATTGGTCTTTTGTGACCTTTGGACTGGAACTGAAACATCGATCCTTGGTTCTTGAGCCTGTGGGCTATTGACTTATGGAATGTGCGGCATCAGCTCTCCCTGTTCTCAGTCCGTTGGACTTGGATTGTAATTACCTGTCAACTATCCTGGGTCTCTAGTTTGCCAACTAAAGATCTTGGGACTTGTCAGCCTCCACAATCACATGAGCCAATTCCTTTTTATCTAGCTAGCTAGCTATCTAATCTATAGATATAGCTATCTGTCTCTATCTCTGTCTATCTATATGTGACACATATGTACACACACACACACACACACACACACACACACACACACACTGTTGCTTCTGTTTCTCTGGACTGATACACCAGGTTTACTCTATAGTCTTGGAAGAATTGTTTTGTTTTCAGAACATATCAGAAGAAAAATAAGTGAAGTAGAAATAGAGATTATATATTTGGCTTTATCAGTAAAAATGACTAGAATTGAGAGAGTGTTCCAGCACCAATAGAACAGTGAGAAAAAGTAAAGGCTGCTTCCATGCTTAGCACTGTTTTAAATCAGAAGACTGTGGGTAAGCTCTTTTACACAGCCTCTTAATAACTGACTTCAGGGAAACTTACATTCCTCGAGGTGTGTTTTCTCATCTATAAAATGAGTGTTTTGTACTACATCACTGGTTCTCAACCTATTAGTATCACCTGGGAAACTATTTAAAAATATTAATGTCTGAGCCCATCACCAGAGATGCTGATATAATTAGGCTGGTGTAGGGACAAAGCATCAGCATTTACCTTGACCTCCAAATGATGCTACACTGCAGCTGTGCATCAGAATGGCTGTGGTAGATAGTAAGGTTCCTTATTGAAGGACAGCATTAGTATTGATGTGAGGTTAGTCCTGGAAGAGGGTTAGAGATGAAGTAGTATATACTAGCTATACAGGCTTGTATATACAGGCTACATACCTGTACAGCATGTGACTGTACCAAACAACATGACATTAAATCGATCACAAGGGAAATGATGCAATCAAGAGGTATAGTAAACACAAGGTATATGAGACTGCTGTCCAGGTAATGCAGATACTGTTTTACAGCAATTTTGTTTTTTGTAATTAGAAAGAGTACCCTCTAAAATAACAATAAAAAGCATAGTACAGTAAATGCATAAACCAATAATCTAGTCATTTATGATTGTTATCAAGTATTATATGTACTATACACATTGAGAGTGCTATCCTGTTATACACTTGGCAGTGCAGTAGGTTTGTTTACACCAGCCTCAGGGCAAACATGTGGGTAATGCGTGCATCGCAACATTTAAGATGTCACTAGGTGGTAAGAATTTTTCAGCTCCATTATAACCTATGAGACCACAGTCTTATGCGTGGTCCATCATTAAACAAACTGTGTTTATGCAGCACATAATTGTACATAGTACATGTCAAAAACAGTGACACTTTTTAGGGGGAATATTTTTGCTATGGTTGATTCAATCTGAGGATACAAAACCAGTGGATACTGAGGGCTGGCTATATTGTTAAGTGGACACAACAGTGGTAAGCGACCATTCTACTTAAACATACCTAACAAGATTCTTCCTGAAGGTAAGCCAAGGTGATTGGACGTCACTTGGTAGCTGGTAGTGTATGAGGGACCTGATTAGATACTGAGGGTGATGACATATTGAGGATGGGCAATTCTGGCTAAACTGACTTCACAGAATTCTTGCTGAAATTGGGCAACACAGAGAGGAATGCCGAAGCTTACAAGCTAAGGACTCACTGAAAAAGAGTTCAGAGGTACGTGAGTAGAATTTGTTCAAGGAGACAAGCTTCTTCACTTGTTAAATTCATCAAGAGTAAATATGAGCAGGATTTCACAGAAAAAAAGCAAATAGAAACACAGAACTTTAATTATACCCAACCATAAAACAGGTTAATGTTATCTATGATCATTTAATTTTAATATTCACTGTAAGATCCTGATGTTCAAATAGATTTGGTATAAAGTGTAAACTGAGTTTTGGAAAAAAGGATGTTAAATGTCCCTTTTCCTCCACTTTGTAACCAGAAATTAGCACCATATTACCTGTTCCCTAAATTAAAAGGCCTGATCTTCTTTTTCCTGTAAGAGACCACATTTTATGTATCCAAAATGCCTTGTGCCTCCTCCTCCTACCCTAGCATATTGGATATTTATATTTCACTGAGTTGTGGAGTCTGCATAGATATCAAAAAGAATGTAAACTGCAGACTGAAATCATATCTTAATGTTGAATGGGCAGAGGGGCTGGGGAGGGCAGCTTCTGCCACATTTATGAAGGAATAACAGAGGTTTCAATTTTCTTCAGCTTTGATTGATTGCGTCTCTTTCTCTTACAGAGCTAATTCAAGTTATTTGTGCCTCTTGAGTATGTAATATGAGCCAAAAGTTGCACTACATCCTCATACTGTTTGCAAACTCTTTAAGTGATTCTTGCCAGGAACCAGCACTCAAGGGGAAAGCTAATATTCCTGGATTTTCAAATAGCTTAATTTGATTTCATTTTGAAAAAAAGCTTTGTCAAGTTAAAGGCATAAAACAGGCATGTCTTGAAATGTTTTGTTCATATTAATTTGTATGTGTCTTTGTCTTTTCTCTCCTTAGGCAAACTGGTATATCTGTATAATATTTAAATATTTTAAATAAAAGAAAACTTTCACTTTTTTTAGCACAGTTTCTGAGCATATAAATATACAAGATCTTCCTCTTCAGGTATGAAAATGAAGTTTACATGTGAAGAAAGCTTAGATGCAATCATATAGCCAGGAATGGACCTCTTCTTTCTTTTTTCAGGGCTTGGGAAAGGATATCTATCACAAAGAATCTCTGTGATTTGATCATTATGACATTGTTTCTGAAAAGTATCTGAAGTGAACTATTCTGTTCACTTAGTTCAAATGACAGGTGAATCTTTGTTATGCCTAAGGTGTATATGAAATGAAACTGATATTACAACTGGAGGGTATAGTAGAGTAGGTATGAATGACTCAAAAAATGATCTAGTTTTCTACTTTTAAAAAAGTGTATCCATGATGCTGAGGAAAATTTCAGAATGTCTGTGTGCTCTTTCTATGTCCAGATCACATAAATTTATTGGACAGTATCTGTATGTTTTTCAAATGATGAGTGGTACATCATTCTGAGACATTTAAGTGAAAAGTTATGAAGTAGAACATGTCCTCAAATAACATGGTTTCATTCAAAGTAGTTTAATTATAACGTTGATGAAATGCCTTAGGAACTTAACTTGTTTATATCAACCTTCCAGGGGTAAAATTGGTTTCATTAGACATCTTTTTGCTTAAAGTTGCAGAACCTATCAACAACCTTCAGGACATACTGTAGTTGTTTTCAAATGTAGTTGCTGATTTTATTTTGTTTTTCCACAGAAGCTTCTTTTTATGTGATATTCTCTTGAATTGGAGAGTGGATGTATCAAGACTTTTACATAGCTTATATGGATGGGAAAATTTAGCATGAGCTGAAATTGATATAGCCAAATAAAAACAAATAAATGTGAGGATGGAGGAGAGCCAGGATAAGGCTAAGGGTCTACACCATAATGTAATATTATACCCACGTAGTGAGAGTAGGGGAGATGCATGCTGTCGCATTTCTCCATTTGGTTGTTAAACTTAACTATCCATACTGGACTAGTATAAAAAGACTCCATTGATATTTTTTTCACTTCCTATTATATTGTAAATTGATTTATTTTTCAATCCGTCAGTTTGGGCTCATGTGGTAGAATCACATAGTTATTTTTCCATACGTTGTTGCACTTTTTGGTTTGTTCAAGCCTTGGGTGACAACCAGACGGGAAACAGCTCACATACTGGGGAAGGAAGTTCAATGATTCATGAAGGTACACAGGAAAGAGAAAGGAATGTGTTTTATTCTTGGGAATAGTGCAAAGATTCCACTCTCAATAATATAGGTATTTGAATGTGAAACAGGTTCTCATTGTGGCATTTTGCAAGACATCTCTAGTTTTATTGAAGTCCGTAAAGCAAACACTATGTATATTCACAGGCTTTATATGGAAAGTTAAACAAATTATTGCATATCTTACCATGTGTGGTGACATTTTCTTTTTAAGTCCAATCAATTTTAAGAACTAATATTAAATCCACTTCTAAAACAGTTTTACAATAAACTTTTATTATTTTCTAATTAAAAAAAGAAATAAATACATGTGCATTAAAGAAAACTTAGAAAATACAGCCATGCCAAAAGGAAAGGAAAAGAAGCAGTAGTTCAGTTTCTTATTCTACATTGAAAGCTAAATATGAATATATATCTACATATATATATCATATGTACATACATTTGAAATATTTATATATATATACATATATACATATATATATATATATATATATATATATATATATATATATATATATATATATATGAGGTCTGACAATTAAGTTTGCGAACTCATCCTAGAAAAAGTGCCACATATCACATGGCTGAATATCACTACGGTCACCTTCGAAGTGTGCCCCTTGGGAAGCTATGCACTGACGCCAGCACCTAGTCCACCCTCCTAAGCAATTTTGGAACTCTTTCTGGAATGGACATCAGAGCTGTCATCATATTACCCTTGATGTCCTGGATGTCATCAGAATGTCTTCCTTTCAACATTCCTTTGACCTCAGGTAAAGAAAGAAGTCATTGGGATCCAGATCAGGTGAGTAGGGAGGGTGTTATTTTTTTACTGGCTAAAAACTCCCTCACAGACAGTGCTGTGTGAGCTGCACCATTGTCATGATGCAAGAGCCATGAATTGTTGGTGAAAATTTCAGGTCCTCTAACTTTTTCACGCAGCCTTTTTAGCACTTCCAAATAATAAACTTGGTTAACTGTTTGTCCAGTTAGTACAAATTTATAATGAATATTCCTCTGATATAAAAAAGGTTAGCAACATTTTTGCAACAAAGTTCGTGAGCTTAATTGTCAGACCTTGTATGTGTGTGTATATATATATATATATATATATATATGGCATGTCATAAATGCATAACTTATAATAAACTCTTTAATCAACCATGATATTGTGAAACTGTTTCTGATTAGTTCATTCATTTATTCTACTCTTTAGATTCCATATATAAGTGAGATCATATGGTATTTGTCTTTTTCTGTCTTATTTCACTTAACATAATGTTCTCTAGGTCCATCCATGTTATTGCAAATGGTAAGATTTCTTTCTTCTTTATGGCTGTGTAATACGCCATTGTATAAATGTACCACAGTTTCTTAATCCAGTCGTCTACTGATGGGCATTCCGGTTGTTTCCATGTCTTGGCTATTGTGTATAGTGCTGCAATAAACATAGGAGTGCATGAATTTTTTTTTTTAATTAGAGTTTTGGATTTCTCCGGATAGATACCTAGGATTGGAATTGCTGGATCATAAGGTAGTTCCATTTTCAGATTTTTGAGATACCTCCATACTGTTTTCCATAGTGGCTCCACCAATCTGCAATCCCACCAACAGTGCATAAGGGTTCCCTTTTCTCCACACCTTCGCCAGCACTTGTTGTTTGTTGATTTATTGATGATAGCCATTTTCCCTGGGGTGAGGTGGTATCTCATTGTGGTTTTTATTTGCATTTCTCTGATGGTTAGTGAGGTTGAGCATTTTTTTCACATGTCTGTTGACCATCTGTATGTCCTTTTTAGAAAAACGTCTCTGCATGTCCTCTGCCCATTTTTTAATTGGGTCGTTTGTATTTTTGGAGTTGAGTTGACTGAGTTTTTTATAAATTTGTGATATTAACCCCTTATCGGATATGTCATTGGCAAATATCTTTTCCCATTCATTAGGATCCCTTTTTGTTTTATTGATGGTTTCCTTTGCTGTGAAAAATCTTTTTAATTTGACGTAATCCCTCATGTTTAGTTTTTCTCTTACTTCCCTTGCATGAGGGGATATATTAGTAAAAATCTTACTCCGGGTAATGTCTGTAAAGTTTCTTCCATATTTTCTTCTAGGAATTTTATGGTTTCAGATCTTACATTTAAGTCTTTAAGCCATTTTGAATTTATTTTTGTATATGTTGTAAGGAGGTGGTCCAGCTTCATTTTTTTTGCATGTGTCTGTCCAGGTTTCCCAACCCCATTTATTGAATAAACTGTCTTTACCCCACCATACCTTCTTGCTTCCATTGTCGTAGATTAAATGGCCACATAGGCATGGATTTATTTCTGGACTCTCTTTTCTGTTCCATTAATCTATGTGTCTGTTTTTATAACAGTGCCATTCTGTTTTGATTACTGTAGCCTTGTAGTATAATTTGATGTCAGGTATCGTTATACCTCCCACTTTGTTCTTATTTCTCAAGATTGCTGCCACTATCCAGGGTCTTTTATGGTCCTGTATAAATTTTAGGATTATATGTTCTATTTCTGTGAAAAACGGCATTGGTAGTTTGACAGGAATTGCATTGAATATGTATATTGCCTTAGGCAGCATGAACATTTTAATTATATTAATTCTTCCTCTCCATGAACATGGTATGTGTTTCCATCTATTTGTATCTTCTTTCATTTCTTTCTTCAGTGTCTTATAATTTTCTGAGTACAGATCTTTTACTTCTTTGGTTAAATTTATTCCCAGGTATTTTATAGTCTTTGAAGCAATTGTAAATGGGATTTTTTTTTTTTTTAATTTCTCCTTCTGATGTTTTATTATTGGTATATACAAATGCAACTGATTTCTGAATATTAATTTTGTATCCTGCTACTTTACTAAATTCATCTATCAGCTCTAATAGTTTCTTGGTGGAGTCTTTAGGGTTCTCTATATATAGTATCATGTCATCTGCATATAATGACAATTTTACTTCCTCCTTACCGATTTGGATGCCTTTTATTTATTTTTCTTGTCTGATTGCTGTGGCTAGAACTTCCAGCACTATGTTGAATAGAAGTGGAGAAAGTGGGCAACCTTGCCTTGTTCCTGATCTTAAGAGGAATGGTTTTAGCTTTTCCCCATTGAGTATGATGTTAGCTGTGGGTTTATCATATATGGCCTTTATTATGTTGAGATATGATCCCTCTATCCCTACTTTCTTAAGGGTTTTTATCATAAATGGCTGCTGGATTTTATCAAATGCTTTTTCTGCAACTATTGATATGATCATGTGATTTTTGTTTTTCATTTTGTTAATGTGGTGTATCACATTAATTGATTTGCGGATGTTGAACCACCCTTGCATACCAGGGATGAATCCTACTTGATCATGGTGCATGATCTTTTTAAGGTATTGCTGAATTCTGTTCGCTAATATTTTGATGAGGATTTTTGTATCTATGTTCATTAGAGATATCGGCCTCTAGCTTTCTTTTTTTGTGGAGTCTTTGTCTGATTTTGGAATCAGGGTGATAGTGGCTTCGTAAAACGTGTTTGGGAGCCTTCCCTCCTTCTGGATTTTTTGGAAGACCTTGAGGAGAATAGGTGATAATTCTTTTTTGAATGTTTTGTAAAATTCACCTGTAAAGCCATCTGGTCCTGGGCTTTTGTTTGTTGGGAGATTGTTGATTACTGATTCAATTTCCCTGGTGGTAATCAGTCTATTCAGGTTTTCTGTTTCTTCTTGAGTTAGCCTTGGAAGGTTGTGCGCCTCTAGAAAATTGTCCATTTCTTCCAGATTGTCAAATTTGTTGGCATATAGTTGCTCTTAGTAATTTCTTAATTTTTTTTTGTATTTCTGCGGTGTCTGTTGTCACTTCTCTTTTATTTCTGATTTTATTATTTTGGGTCCTCTCTCTTTTTTTAATGAGTCTGGCTAAAGGTTTGTCGATTTTGCTTATCTTTTCTAAAAACCAACTCTTGGATTCATTGATATTTTGTATTGTATTTATGGTTTCTATTTCATTTATTTCCTCTCTGATCTCTGTTATCTCCCTCCTTGTACTCCCTTTGGGCTTATTTTGCTGTTCTTCTTCCAGGTCCCTTAAGTGTGAAGATAAACTGTTGATTAGTGATTTTTCTTGTTTCTTTAGGTAGACCTGCAATGCTATGAATTTCCCTCTTAAGACTACTTTCACGGCATCCCATAGATTTTGGGTCATCGTGTTTTCATTTTCCTTTGTCTCGAGATATCTTTTGATTTCTTCCTTGATCTCCTGGTTGACCCATTCATTATTTAGTAACATGTTATTCAGCCTCCATGAATTGGTGTGTCTTCCAGTTTTTTTCCTGTAGTTCATTTCTAATTTCATAGCACTGTGGTCAGAGAAGACAATTGGTATGATTTCAATTTTCTTAAATTTATCAAGACTTGTTTTGTGGCCTAACATATGGTCTATCTTGGAAAATGTTCCATGTGCGCTTGAGAAGAATGTGTATTCTGCAGCTTTGAGGTGAAATGCTCTGAAAATATCAATTAAATCCAAGTGGTCCAATGTATCATTTAAGGCTGTTGTTTCCATATTGATTTTCTGTCTGGAAGACCTGTCCCTTGTTGTCAGAGGTGTGTTGAAGTCCCCTACTATGATAGTGTTACTGTTGATCTCTGTCTTTATGTCAGTCAATATCTGTTTTATATATTTAGGTGCTCCTATGTTGGGTGCATAGATGTTTACTAGGGTTATGTCCTCTTGTCGGATCGATCCCTTTATTATTATATAGTGCCCATCTTTGTCTTTTATTATGTTCTTCATTTTAAAGTCTATTTTGTCACATATACTTATTGCAACTCCAGCTTTTTCTCATTTCCATTTGCATGAAATATCTTACTCCAACCCTTCACTTTCAGCCTGTGTGTGTCTTTTGATCTGAGGTGAGTCTCTTGTATACAGCATATACAAGGGTCTTGCTTTCTTATCCACTCAGCCACCCTATGTCTCTTGATTGGAGCATTTAATCCATTTACATTTAAAGTGATTATTGATAGGTACATAGTTATTGCCATTTTTAAATTTGTAGTTAGATTGTTTTCATCTTTCTTCTATTTACAGAAGTCCTTTTAGTATTTCTTGCAATGCTGGCTTGGTGGTAATAAATTCCTTTAGCTTATTCTTTTCTGGGAAGCTCTTTATCTCTCCATCAACTTTAAATGATAGCCTTGCTGGATAAAGCAATCTAGGTTGTAGGCCTTTGTTTTCCATCACTTTGAGTATCTCCTGCCACTCCCTCCTGGCCTTCAATGTTTCTGTAGAAAAGTCATTTGATAGTCTTATGGGAGTTCCCTTGTATGTAACCCTCTGTCTTTCTCTTGCTGCTTTTAGGATTCTCTCTTTGTCTTTAACCTTTGCCATTTTAACTATAATGTGTCTTGGTGTGGGCCTGTTTGGGTTTATCCTGGTTGGAACTCTCTGCACTTCCTGGGCTTGTATGTTGGTTGCCTTCATCAGGTTAGGGAAGTTTTCGGACATTGTTACTTCAAAGATGTTTTCAATCCCTTGCTTCCTCTCTTCACCTTCTGGTATTCCTATGATGCGCATGTTGTTGCACTTGATGTTATCCCATAGGTCTCTTAAACCATCTTCATTGTTTTTTATTCTTTTTTTTTTTTTTTTTCTGTTGTTCTGTTTGGGTGATCTCTGCTAACTTGTCTTCTAAGTCGCTGATTTGATACTCTGCCTCATCTAACCTGCTGTTAATTCCTTCAAGTGAGTTCTTTATTTCAGTAATTGTATTCTTTAGTTCTAACTGGTTGTTCATTGTAATTTCTATATCCTTCTTTATGTCGTCTCTAAGCTCCTTAAACGTTCTTATCATCAGTGTTCTGAACTCTGTCTCTGATAGGTTGGTTATCTCTGTTTCATTTTGTTCCATTTCTGGAGGTTTTTCTGTTCTTTTATTTGGGACATGTTTCTTTGTTTCCCCATTCTGGCTGTCTCTCTGTGTTTGCTTTGATGTATTAGGTAGATCCCCTAGAGTTCTTAGTCCTTGCTGGGTTATCTTATGTAGTATGTGTCCTTTATATTTGACTTGCACTACTTCGTTCTTCTCCTCTGCGTGTGCTCCAAAGCTGACTCTTGTATTGTGTATACTGTCCTGTTAAAGAAGATCTTTAATTGCTTTTCGTTTGTGAGTAGGTGGGGTTAACTCCTAGGCTGACTAGTTGTGAGACTTGTCTCTGCCTATAGCAGGGTGTTCTGCTGCGTGAGGATTGACCACTTAAATGTGCTTTGGCCTCTGAGGGCTCTTGTGCCTGTAGAGAATTCCCTCTGGGTGTGTCACTTGTAGTTAAACCTGGTAGTACTCTGGTTTGGTCTGGAGTTGGCCTCTGGGTGTGTTGAATCTTGTGCCTGTTAAACTGGGCCCTGGTAGGGCAATTTCAGAACAAAGCAAATCACCAAGCACAACAACAAGAACAGCAACAACAACAAAGAAAAAATCAAATACATTCACATGTAAAAACAATCGACAACCCACACTCAACACAGGCAAAGATATCAAAGATATAAAGACAAAACAAAACAAAACAAAAAAGCAGCGCCAGTCTTGGCTTAAGCCCACCAAGTAATCTCCAGGTTGTCCTCTGCTTTACCAAAGAGTCAGCTCAGAAAGAAAGTGAAAAGTCTCCAGAAACACATATTGTGTTGAAAAAACTGGACAGATATGTGTGAAAAAATAAAACTGGACCACATTCTAACACCATATGCAAGAATACAGCTTATCTATTTTGCATATCTAACACCATATGCAAGAATACAGCTCTGGTGCCCAGAGTGACCTTGGGACTACAGATTTAGATGAGTGGGGCTGAGGGGTCTGGATGGTAGTTTCTACAAAGTCAGTGCAGTTTCTGCTCTTGCTTGCACATATGTGCACTGAGACTAGCACCACCAGCCCTGTGTCCAGTTGTCTTGAGTTTTAGGGCACTTCTTCCGTGTGTGTGTGTGTGTGTGTGTGTGTATGTGTATGTGTATGTGTGTGTTGTGTATGTGTATGTGTGGCGGGCAGGAGATTTGTGAGCTGCTAAAAGTCCAGAGCTGCATCTGCCACCTACTGCTGACCCCTGGGAGTGCCTCTGTTGTTGTAATTGATCTGCCCTAGGCAGGCCAGAAAGGGTGAGGGTTGGGGATAGTGGGGTCTTCTCTCTGCCAGCCCAGCTGTGTCACGTTCTTCCCACAGGCCAGAAAAGTGGCTGGGGGTGGGGGAGTCTCTTCTCTCCCAGCCCAGCAAAAATCACACTCTTCCCAACCTCTTCCCTGGGTGAGAGCTGCACACTGGTCTTGCCAGAGCCTGAGCACTACAGCTCCTCTGTAATCTGACACTACTCCTCAGTTCAGGGGCCAGTTTAAATCTCTGGAAGGACAGGGATAGGACTGGGAGAGTGGGGGGAGGGGACCAGGTATGGCGTTTGTGTCCTTTGTCCTAGGGCCCAGCTGGAGGTCTCAGCTGAGTTTATTGCCTCAAATGCTTGATATGCTGTCCCCTTGATGGGAGAAATCAGCTGTGGGATGCAGGGAAAGATTCCACCTCCTGGCTTTTTTGTTCTCGGTTCCATCCTGGGATCCCCTGCATCTCTGCAGTTGCGGATGCCGGCTGCATTTCCACAGCCACAGATGCAGGCTGCGTTTCCACAGCTGCAGATGCAGGCCGGGTGCCCACAGCCTCAGATGTGGTCCCTGTCTCCACTCCGCTCCCTTACCTCTTCCCCTGCTCGCCCTATTTGGGTTTTCTTAAATAGCCATTGACCCTTGATGTTCTTTTATATGTAAGAGTGAGACACCGAACACCTATTTGCAAAGTCTGTGTGGGCTCACCATGCAGCCCAGTGCCTACGTGATCTGGCCCTTAAAGTTCTCTGACCTCGTCTGCTCTCCTCGGTTCCTCCTCCAGGAATATCAAGAAACTCTGTTCTTGTTGACTTCTAAGACATCATACTTGCTTTATTTTCCACTGCTCTTGTCCTTCTCTTCATTCTCTAGATGATGGCATCCATCCCCATGAATTTAGTTTATATCTCTGCTGATGACTCCGATATTTATGTCTGTCCTTGTTCTCCTCAGAACTCAATTCCTACTGTCATAAATATAACTACTTCTTGAGCTCTCTAACTCTCTGACAGCATCTCAAACTTTGCATGTCTGAAATAGAACTCTTAATGTTTTCCTCGCAATCCCATAATGTGTGTCCAATATTACCTGTGTTAATATTAATAATAACATTATCTTCTACCCAGCTGCTCAACCCCAACTCACGTCTAATTAATCACTTAATCCTTTCATTAAGCCTACTAAATATGTCTTGAATCTGCGGCCTTATATCAACATCTTCTTCCACATCTTGACTGGGAACACCTAAGCTCTCTTTGTGCTAAAGCTTCTTGCCTCCATTCTTGTACCCTTCTAATCCAGCAAACTTTTCCTATAAAGGAACAAATCATAAACATTTTAGGATAAATATTTAGCTATGTTTAGCTAAATTTAGGATAAATATTTAGTCTCTCTGTTGTAACTACGCAACTCTGCCTTTGTAGCATGAAAGCAGTTACAGACACTATATGAAAGAATGCATACGGTTGTGTTCTAATAAAACTTTATTTACAAAACAGATGGTCAGCTCCTGCCATGCTGCAGCTAGAGTGAAAGCTTAAACGTTAATATTATCTCGTTGCTTCTTTGCCAAATACCTACCTTCAGTGACTTCTTACTACATTTAAAATTAAATCCAAATTTTTTATGTGGCTTTCAAAGTACTGCATGACTGGCTCTTTCTTACTTTTCCTACTTTATCATATCCTCCTCAGTTACCATTCTCCTTTAAGTTTCTTAAGCATGGACAGCTTTCAGAACCAGCTATATAATTGGTAAGGTCCAGTGAAAAGTTGAAATGCAGGACACTCATTCAAAAATTAAGAGTTGCAAAATGCAACAGAGCATTAAACCAAGCACAGTCTTCTGAGCATGGGACCATGTGCAAATACACAAGTTACACACCTATGAATCCTGCATTTCCATCTTATAATTGTATTTGAATGTGCTTTCAAGAGCCTTGAACTATACTTCTTATCCCCCTCCACCACTGCTGCTCTTTTTAAGTTTCAATTTAAAAACATTTCCTCAGACAGCTTTTATAACCATTCTTCCTAAGAGTCTTCACCATAACCACATCATATTCCTTTATTTTCTATCACAATGTGCTTTTCATTTATTTTATAGCAATTGTCCTTATTTTAAATGAAGTATTTTTTGAACTATGGAATGAATTATGATGACATGATAATAATCACTGACACTTGTACCAGTGACCCAAAATAAATACTCATGAATTTATATTACGAAAAACAAAACAAAACAAAACAAAAAAACAGCTACTATGAGAAATGAAAATAATCTGGGGTGATAACTATTTTTTTTTTCCAAAATCATATTTCTGCCTCATTATTATTTGGGGGATGTATGGAAGAAACATGCCTTGGATACTAAATTAGTAAATTATACTCCATAACGAGAGATCTTGAACAAGTAATTCAAATTAATAAATCCCTTGTATATTATTTTTACAAGGATTTATGGTAGTGCTAAAATTAAAACATATATTTTAAGATAAACTCAAAACAGAACACATTTTTCAGGAATTAGAAAGTCAATGCTTTTAAAAGCTGAAACAGACCATTTATAATAAATGCAAAATATTACTCATGTAGATAACCTAGACTACATAAATGTTTCTCTAACAACAGGAGGCATATATAGTTTCCTGTAGAGAATTTTTTTCTGCAAAGACAGCCTGAGAAATTTCCAAACTTTATAAGATACAGTATTACTTCCTGGACATACTTTATGATATAGCATGGAGCATCTTTGGTTAGAACTTTAAAAGCACTTCTAAAATTATTGTCAGTATGTAATACTCCTGTTTTAATAATACAAAGTCTGAAAATACCTTACTAAGTTTAATGTTTTTTTTCTTATTAAATTCAAAATCATTCATGAGGTTTCCAAGAAGAGATGAGATAATAATCAGATAATATAATAAATCAAATTTTTTTTAATGGTTCAATTTAGCATTTAAACATGTTGATCTAGAAAATGGACAGTTTCATTAGATTCTTCTCTCCAACATGAGCTTATAGATATTTATTGCTTATTAAATAATTAATAATACATTGTATGGATACAAACCCGTGAAAAGTTTTGGGCATTTTTCTATCAGCATTTATGAGCTGGAATTTTATCATTGTTCTAATGTAAGATTAAGCATTTTGATATATTCAGGTAAAACAGACATTATAATGGGATTTTTGTAGTGCTATGGATATTTTTAAAGTAAGCATCATTGAAATTACAGAATTGTACAGCAGAAATCTATGTAGCTTTACTAACAACTGTCACCCTGATAAACTTTAATTTAATTTAAAAAAAAAAAAAAAAAAAAAAAGAAATTTTTGTTTGTTTTTGGAAACTGGCACATGAGGAGTTAGGACTGCTGGGTTAAAGTTCTGGTTCTGCTACATACTACTGTCACCATGGTTCAGGTAATTTAGTTTCTGTAAATTTCAGTTTTCTGAGTGCAACAGCCCTAGAAGTTCATGGCTGTATAGCTGAGATGGTGGTTTTAAGAACCAAATTAGATAATATGCATATAATCTCTTCACTTATATAAATGATATTGCTATTATTGATGATAGTATCATGCCTAATGATTTTGTAACTCTGGAAAAACGGCTGAAAAGTTTTATTGCTTTTGGTTCAATGCACTATTCTCATTTTCTAAGTATTTTTCCCCCCAATGCTCAGCTTTTATTTCTTTTTATTTGTTCTTTATTGCTTTTTGCATTCTGCTCATGATGTATCCCTTGTCATTTTCTGTACTACCAGTTTGGAAATATCCCAGAGTATATCATTACGTAGGTTCAACCTGACTTTGATGATAGCTATTTTGTTGGATGAGGGCTATTCCATTGATTTGTTACATGTTGCATAGGAATAGATACTGGGAGACAGGTATTTGTTAACTTACTGATACAGCTTGCTGTTGCAGGTGGTGGTTTACACAGTTTAACATTTTCAACTCTCTGGTTGAGAATATTTCAAAGCATTTCCTTGATAAAAGTGAGTTCTACACATTTTATTCCCTTATGTTTAACTTTTTACAACCTGGTTGTGTTTCACTCAACAGAGGTGTTCTGATTATCCTACTCTGTTGACAACCTTTAACTCCATATAGATTTCATACTGTATTGCTCTGTTTTTGTTAAGTAACCGATAGGCAATTTTGTTATATAATGTAGTTGAAATGAATCCCTATTCCCAAATTATATGTCTCTTTTCCTCTTGAACCAAATATATATAGAATAATAATTTCAAAATTATGCTATTTTCCTATTAATTTTCTATATTTCTACATCAGTACATGAAAATAAATTGGTGATTTACAAGAGGATTTTCTATGGAAATATTTAAAGATAAAATAAACTGTATCATTCACATACAGTGTTTGCCTAGAAAAGAGATGAAAGGTGCCCTTCTCTGATTTGTTAGCTCAACAGTAAATAATCTGTACTCTGACTATGCAACTACTATCCTATAAATTTATTCTGAGAAAATTAGCAAGAATTCACATGAAGATTCATGTACAAAGATATTCGTTGCAATATTATTTATAATAGAGGTAAATTGGAAACAAAATCAATAGTCTATATTGGGCAAATAAATTATGGAAAAGTCCTGTACCTTAATGTTATATTGCCATTAGAACATCTATTTATTGGTACATGTTTAAAATATAGTGTAAAGGCACTAAAGATATAGAATTATATATTCAGTATGATGCAACTATGGAAAGTATAATGTATATGAGAGACTGGTTGGAAATAAAATAACATGCTAGCGATGGATAGATACCATCAGAGAATGATAATACCAATGATTTTGCATTTTTTCTTATTTATATTTTTCCTGCTTTCTTAATTTCTATAATGAACAGGTGAAGAGTTTAGACAGAATACTTATTATTGGTTAAACTATAATATGTAGTCAACATACTTTTTCATCATGTATGTTATGATACATTTTTTTCAGAGACAAAAATCCCTATATAAAACAAAGATTAGATTTTTTCCTCTTGTATGTTATGATACTTTTTCAAAGACTACAATTATAATTTGATTAGGTGATATTACTCTGCATTTTTATTATACTACCTTATTATGCCATAAACATATGTCAAAGAATAGCAGTGTGTACTGAAACCAAAAGACAGCGCCATTTGAGGCTACAGTATAGAGCAGTAATTAAGCAAGTTGTCATGATACTCCTGTGAAGTTACACATTGCTATCCAAAGTGATTGAGATGTCCCATGACATATAGCAAATGAGTAGCAGATTTAAGCCTCCGGATGTTCAAATTGGAATGATTGTGCATTACCTTCCAAATGCAGTTTTATGTATAATACACCAATTGTACTTTAGTCATATTAGAGAAAATGCACACTTAGAAATACTTCGGTGCAAACAGGCAGCATTGGTGTTGTTCATTTAGTTTTTTGATTTTTCTAAGAAACATGTATCTGTAACCCTTTAGCTGCTGTGTTGTTGACTCAAAGAGGAGTCCTTATTTCTTCTGACTACACTATATCTTTTCATTATTTTACTAATCTATCAACATCTTGAGGCACACCATATATATATACTATGTTTTATTTCCTCATACTCCATGTATAATTTATTTAGTATGGATGTTATTATAGTTCCATTCTTAAAGCAAGTAAGACAAAGTGGATAACTACATTTATTTAATTTATAGATTAGTTTTTGTAGTTAATTTTTTTAAAAGACATTTTGAACAAGAGTTCCATCTGATCTTGAAAATATGCTCTTCATGGACATTCAACTACATTATTACATTTTATTTTTTTCATTTACTTACAATTTATTTATTGAGAGCCTGTTATGTGTCTCATACTATCATAGTTGCTAAATGATATGCAAAATTAAAGCTATTTCTCTGCTCAAGGGTCTTTATAATCTAGTGGGAGGTTGGAGGTTAATCTGTTAATACAATTTATAGTGCATATTTGTTTCCCTTTGTATAATTACCTTTAAACAGATTTTATATCTATTTTAGAGAAAAACTGTTATCACTTTCTGCACCCCCCCACCAAAAAAGAAAAAAAAAAAAATAGGATGCTTCTACACATGTCTAGAAAATAATTCTTATGACCTAAATCTGTCTTGTGGGAGAGCACTATATTTCAAGACAGTATAACTAAATGAAATATGAAAGTCCAGTATTTGGGTCCTGAGTAAGCAGCTACATTAAATTTAGCTTTTTAAACACAAGACAAAATACTATAAAGAAGCCATAATTCCCTGTTTCTGATTCCTCCTTTAAGAACTCCAGTTCCCTGATTTGATTAAGAAAATGAAAGCTAAGTTACAATGATAATCTAATAAAGCGATTTTGATGAAAGATTATGTTTTATCAGTTGACCACTGACTTTACTATTCAAACCATTAGATCCAATAACTGCTTTGATTATTGAGAATTATCTTTGCAGTCAGTTATCCTAAAAAAAATAAAAAAATAGTTTCATGCATAGGCAAAATGTGTGTACACATCCCTGGCTAAGTAATCATTTTGATAACCTTCAGTTATTCAAGTGGTAACACTTATAGTTCTTCTATGTTTAATACGACATGTCAGTGTTCGAAAAACAGTATAAATATTTGAATTTAGTAATATAATAGTTACACACTTTTACTAACCCTACCATTTTGTAAAGAACTATTGAAATGTGAGGAATTGAATGCTTCGCAATTCATCATGGCGAAGCATTCAACCTTACAGGAAAAATAAGAAAAGCATCATGGATAAGAACAAAATTGCTTATGACCTGTACTGATAACATAGTAATCTGAATTGTGAATAAAGGAAGTGAAAAATTCAGAATAGTACAGGGAGGTAGTTGAAGGAATAAGGCAGTGAGTTCTAACTAGCATTTGGGCATTTAGGATGTGGTTATTGAAAAGGAGACAGGGAACCATCTCCTGAATTATTCAATGACTTGATATTAATTGTTTTCACTTAGGGATCTTCTTTGAGATTCAGTCTTATTTTCTGATGTTGTATGTGGCGCTAATTAGAAATTTTCAGGCAAAAGGGCCAAAATTGTTTTTCAGTACTCTATCAAATCTAGCCATTCTAAACTGGCATCTTGTAAAACTATTTCAGTGAGATTTTCGAAAAGTTTGGGGCAAGCCAAAGTGATTTTATCTTAAGCCTTAACTTTTATTTATTCACCATATTATGTTTGGGACTCCTGTTTTCTAACTTTCTTGGCTATTTACTGATCTCCTATATTAGGTAAAAATTGATTACTACCACTGCTTCATTTTTATGTTCCCTATTGTTCTAGTTAGTGTTTCTCTTCTCAGTGCATTCAAGCTTCTTAGCTGCAAGCATGTTGATCAATGAAAGTTGTATTCATCTTTCTGTCTCCCATCTTTTCAGCAGAATATGTTGTATTTAGTAGTACTTTGTATATAGTATCAGTAAATGTGTTGAATTGAAACTTTGGTCTATGGATTTAAAACATTTTTTTCTTTGATATTGATTCATCTAAGAAAAATGGTCAATACCATAATAACAGACTTGTCAAATATATTGTACTTTTGAGGATAATTCCTCTTTTTATTTATTTTTTCATAGCTGGCCCTCCAGTTGCATATACTTACGATTCTCTAATGGAAATTATTATATCACTCTATGCTTAGTCATCTTTAAAAACTTTGTAGAACGTAGTACATTTTAGAAAGATTTACGGATTGTAGGAACATATCCCTAGTCCCACATATGTATGTATTACATAAAAACTACTATAAACTGTGGACATATTAAAGTGCACTAAATTATTTTCTGCTTCAAATTATTGACCAATCCATATAACAAATGTTGTTTTTTTAAATCTTATTCTTATAAGTTAATCAGTGTTTAACAGCCCCCCCTTATTCAACTAGTAACTGTACTCACTACCATATACATTGCCATCTAAACAGCTTTTTGTATGACAAATTTGTTGTTCCAAACATTTTTCGCTCTTGCATGTTATCACATCTTGATAGATGACAGTTAAGTTTTTGCAGCATTTCCGTCTTATTTAAAAAGCAACGTTTGTGCAATTATTTGAATATCTATGCATTTTTCATAGTACCCTCAGCATTTTATATTACAATGTGAAAATTGAAAAAACATGTATTGCTGACACAGTAATAAAATCATTTTTTTGTACTTACTAAAATAGAACAAAGATTAAAATAATTAAGCATACCAAGGATGACATATATTTAGGCTCATTTGGATACTTATTGTACTTATACAAATGACAGGCATTTTTAACTATGAAGAAAAAGTTAAGATCATACATGAAAATCTGGTAATATATTAATAGAGGTTATGTTTAAAAATTGAGATACAGTCTGGGAGTTTGCACATAAATACATAGATACATGTGTGTGTTTGTGTGTGTATATATATATGGTATATACATATATGGTATATTATATATCTAATATACCATATATATATGGTATATAATATAATACACCATATATATGATATATTATATTATATACCATATATATGTATATATTTATAACTTTATATAAAATATATATATATTTTTTAAATTCGGGAATAGAAAAGAAATCTGACACTAATGTTCAAATTTTGCACTTTAACTTTCTTATACAATGTTTGGAAGATACTGTGGCATTAAGCAACTGAAAATTGAATAAAGATAATTTTAAAAGCAGTGCTATTTTTCCAATGTATAATTTTTCTTATTTTTTTCTGTTTTTTATTGTATCACTGCAAATTTTATGACCCTATATTATAGAAATCAGTTTTATGAAATCTGTAAAAAGTCCATCCAAGAAAAGTCTTGGCTTTTAATTAAATAGTAAATAGGATACAGTGTCATATAAATCTGCAGAGCTAAAAGTAATTATTTTTTTTCCTAAGAAATAAGCATGCTTAGTAAGAACTTTGATATCTGGAAAAGAAAACTTGTTCACATCATTTTGCCTTTCATTTTGAGTCATATTTTTCAAACAGAATTTTTTTCCTTTTTTAATTCTCCAAATTAAACTTCAGGACATTGACAATTGAATACATGTTTTTAATATGTAAGCAACTTTATCATTGCCCCTTCCTGTCTAGTCAATGATTGCATTCTACTCTTGTCATTTTTGAAAATCGCTTTTTTCTTAAGAATTTTATTCTTTGTTTTTGCTTATATTTCTTAACAGTGTGTTTTAATAACTGACATTTTAACTGCTTTGTCTATTTAAAATAGTTCCACACTGTCTTAATCATCTTAATTTTTTTTTTCAGTTTTCTTTGTCAATTTCAAGTAATTGTATGTTCTTCACATCACATGGTAGTGCAGGCACATGTATGTGGGTTATAAAAATCTGTTTTCACCTAAAGTACTTACTGCCCTTTTTGCTGTTTCAACAACTAATCAAATGCTATAGAATAATTGAGCTGGCCTTTGTTTTTTCTACTTCAGTTTCAATACTTTAATTATCTTTTCTGATTTTTAGTCAATGATGTAGTTTGTTCATATTCTCACTCAGTCTGTACTAGTGGATCTAACATTGAGTTCCAAATATACAGGAATTATCATCTTAATATTCAGATGTCATACTGGGAAGAGATACATATAGGCACAAAATTGAATGTAGCAGTGAATTATAAAATATCTGGTTTACTTGTATCACATAGCTTCAAATTTTATCTATGGTTGTCATCTTTTTGTATTCAGGCAGTTATTTATATGCTAGCAAATATACATTACGATATACTATTCATTTGGAAATTGTTTTGAAAAGGCAACATTCTATTTTGATGTTATAAAAGACAAATTTTATAAAGCCCATTTTCATCAAGAACTGGTTTATTTGATACTATGCATTTCATACCGAATGATTTTTATGTTTTCAAATGGGTAAAATAATTGTAAATTTATGTCCTCTGGCCACAGAGCTGTAACTCTTCACTGCTGCCTTGGAAAATACCTTTTAAAAAATAAAATACTTAGATTTCTCTACATTTTAACAAAGTATTTCTTATCAGACAGATGCATAGTGATTAGTTATTATGTTATAAGACCAAGATGTGGGTTTAATAAATAGAACAGAAAAACTTTGCATAAGCTTGACTAATAGTTCTGTGTCTTGGAGCAGTCTTACAAGATGACATATTTTAGGCCCTAGGCCTTTGGTAGGTTTGCACTTCAGTCAGTCATTGTTTGAGAAGATATTAGAACGTGATTCTAGTAAACAGAATGCTGCCCCCACCCTCACCCCCAAAATGGCTACATTCTAATTACTGCAGCCTTTGCATATGTCACCTTACATGGCAAGCTGGACTTTGCAGATGTGATTAGGATTTTGAGGTGAGGAGATTCTTTTGGATTAGTTGTGTGGGCCTAACATAATCACAAGGTTCTTAGAGGAGGAAAGCAGTCAGAGAAGGAAATGTGATTATAGAAGCCGAGAACAGAGAGAGAGAGAGAGAGAGAGAGAGAGAGAGAGAGAGAGAGAGAGAATGAATTTGAAGGTGCTACACTGCTGACTTTGAATATACAGCAAGAGGTGATGAGCCAAGGACTGTAGGTAACTTGTAGAAACTAGAAAAGTCCAGGAAATGGGTTTTCCCATAGATGCCTTTTAGTTTTCGCTCTATGAAAACCTATTTCAGATTCTGACCTCTACAACTGTAAGATAATATGTTTATGCTGTTTTAAATCACTAAATTTGTAGTCATTTGTTACCACAGAAATAGAAAACTAATACAACAATTGTTCATATATAGGAGAATGAACTGTTGGAAAGAAAAGACAGTAAAGTTGAATTATAAGGTAGATGAAGTTCATTCCTGGGTATCCCCTTCCCCTCTACTGAGAGATGAACTGCTTCATTGGACCTTTCCTCCATGCCTTAGCACAAGCATCTTGCCCAAATCACCCCTCCCTGCCTACCCAGCTTCCCTCTTCTATTTTTCTTTAACATCTTACTGTTCCCCAACCTCATCACCACAGCTGTGTGTTTGCTCTCTGTTGTCTGCAACTTGTACAGTAGTTATCTGATCTCTATTTTTTTTCCATGAGCATGTCTTTGTTGCAGTCAATCTCTTCATACCTATTTTCTAACCTACTACTAAGATAGTTCAAACTTACATATAGATAGTATTGTAATTCAAACCTAGTCATAGAAAAGATGTTTAGAGTAAGCAGACCTTTCTGACCCTACTGTATCACTCACTTTACCACTAGAGTGAAACTATTACAACTAGTTGAAGAAATAGTTTGGAAGAACAGTAGTTCTTGGCTATTTGAAGCAACTGATTAAAACTTTTAAAAAGCAATTGAAATGTTAAAATTCTTAATGCAAACCATAAAATACAAAATACGGACAGAACATCTGTTATATAATGTACTCTGGCCTTTTATTTCAGGAATAAAAAATAATAGTAATATGGCCTAGTGTTTCCTAAGCACTATTCTAAATAATTTACAATGTGCACTAATTAATTCTTGCAACAACTCTTCCCCAACTCAATACAAGAGGAAACTGAAGCAGGAAAGAAGTTAGGTGATTTTTTTCAAGGTAATACAATTAGCAATAGGTGGAATTGACAAAGTGTGTGTGTGTGTGTGTGTGTGTGTGTGTGTGTGTGTATGTATGTCTGCACCCCCACACACACTCATGCATGTGCTATATGTACTCATAAAGTAACCTACAAACAATAATATTAGTTACTAGTGCTATAAGGTACCCTCTGAATTAGATTGTTAATTTAGTTAAATATAATATTAAAAATAACTCTTGCACTGGTTGCAGTATAATGAGGTAATTTGGAACATGAGCTCTGGAGCCAGACTGTCTGTATTCAGTTCCCAGCTTTCATCGCTCAGGTTTAAAGCCTGGCTCACCATGGACACGTCATTTAACCACACTGTGCTTCAGTTGCTTGGGATAATAAAGTGTGTTTCAAAGAGTTGTTAGCAAGATTAGGGGAGTTAATGTATGTAAAGTCTTTTGGAACAAATTAAGTACTGTGTCAATATTAGCTATTATAATTATTATTTTAATTGAAGTAAAATTATCTGATATGCACGTGTAGTTTATTAACAAAAATGCTTATACATGTATTTTTTTAAAAAATCACTTATTTCATTTGTACCAAAAATATATGTTGGTCTCCACCAGCATCAGTCAATGTCAAATAAAATAGTCTTAGATAAACTAATCTGCTCAATTATGTATTTATATGCAACAAGATTACAATTTTTTCCAAAGTGGAAATGGTCCAGTCAGGTTATTGTAGAGCTGAGTTTTCCTCCCCTTTGAAGATAGTCAGGAGACTCATATTAGAAATGGACATTTAATGCTGGAATAAACAATGCTTTAAATCAGTGATTCTTAAACTTTAAAATACTACATGAGAATGGCCTAGAGGGCTTGTTAAAACACAGTGCTGGTCTTCATCCACATAGTGTCTGATTCAGTAGGTCTAGAGAGGCCTGCAAATCTGCATTTCTAGAAGTTCCAACCAATGATGCTGTTGGTTCACGGGTTATACTTTGAGACATACTGCTTTAAATTTTTAATCCATACCAGAACCAATTCTGTGAAAGATACATATATATGTTTTTTGTGTTTTTTTGTTTTTCGTTTGTTTTTTTCTTTTTTGCTTCTATTTTTAGTAGTCCTAGATTAGATTAGCTGATGTATTAGATTAGAAGATTTGGACAGATTAATACCTACCAGGATATCAAGATTATACACTTAATAGATTTCCTATTGTGAGAGATTAAGGATTGCTTTTCAGTTGCACTTGGTTAAGTGATTGATTGGAAACAAAAAGGGTTATGCATTTTTATTAGGTACTCTCCACCAGTATTCAATAAACGACTCCTTTGTCTAGAAGTATGCACCTTCCCTGATCAGCTAGCTAAACTCACTCTTTAAAAATTATTTTTAATATTACTTTTATCTGGGGTGGCTCTCTGATACACAAGAAGTTCTCCTTTTCTTACTTCTAACACATAAAATATACTTACATGTATGCACTGACCACGTAGTTATTTAATTTTTTTAATTTGTACATTTATTCCCCTTTAATTTGTTACTTTGTCCCTCTTTGTCTTTAATTCCAGTAACTAAGTCAATACCTAAAATATGGGAGGTACTAAATACACCTTAGGTTAATGACTAAGTAAATAAATAATACCTGGTGAATCATGGTAACTTTTGCCTTCTGTTAAAAGATAGATAGGTAGAAAGATAGACAGACATACAGACAGACAGACAGATAGATAGATGATAGATAGATAAAATATATCATTCTCTATAGAGATTTTATATGTGCAGATTATATACATAAAATATATATATAAAATAAATAGAAATTATATATTAATAGAGATTATACAGAAATATATAAAAATATATAAATAAATATATATGTATATAAAGATTATATACACACAGAGATTATATATAAATACATTTGAGTTTTATAAATATGTTGAAATTATATATATACACATATATATATAATATATATTATATATATATATATATATATTAGAGAGACAGACAGACAGACAGATGGGGGGATAGGTAGCTATCAGGGTGCTGTTTATCAAGACCAAGACCACTATTCAATATTATTTACACAAGAAACATCAGCTCACATTAATGGGGTTCTCATTGTGAAACCAATAGCCCCAGATAGTTCATGAGTTCTTAGAAATTCAAAATACTTGCATATTTCCTTCTTTTGTAGCATATCTTGTAGTGTTCCTGGTTGCCTGGAAACCTTTAGGTACTTGTACAACTTTATAGCGATTTGTATGTTCTATAGTCATGGCTACTTTTAGAGAGAACTAAATCGTAGCTACTATTACTATTAAAGGATTTTGAGTGAATCATTAGCATTTTAAAGTATAGCAATTGCATTTTTATTTTTATATTTATCATGGTTTATTTTTTTGCATTTAGGCTACATATCAGCTACTTTAGCTTGATTTAGGTTGACCGTTGCAAAACAATTTCTGACCATCTTTGTGTTGACACAGTATCCGTATATATAGATTTTCATTTGCATTCAAACATATTCATTGACAGCAGTAACTTAGATTTTATGTACATTTTAATTTCTACAATTCTGTTGATTGTTTAGATCAGCTTTGTGAGGGTCATTTAGAGGGACACAAGGTATTTGTTTATAGGTGCTGATGGGGGACTAAGAAAACGTAGTTGTAATTAACAAAATGAAAATATTTGGCTTATAGTTAACAAGGACTGAATATATTAGAATACAGCTGATTCTTGAACAATAAAGGGGTTAGGAATTCCACACCCCCAATCAAGTACCCACATATAACTTTTGATTTCCCCAAAACTTAAGTAGAGTCATCCCTCAGTGTTTGCAAAGGATTGATTATAAGACCCATACAAATACCCAAATCCACAGATGCTCAAGTCCCTTATTTAAAATGACATGGAACAATGCACATGGTCAGCCCTCCACATCCAGGGATTCCTAACCACTAAAAATACTAGTTTTGATCCACTGTTGGTGGAATCCCAGATACAAATTCAGGGGGTATGGAATACTGATGGTCTATTTATTGAAATAAAACACCTACAAGTGGACCAGTGCAGTTCACATCCTAGTTGTTTTAGGATCAACTATTCATTGATTTAGATAACTGAATTTGCTTACTTATAATCATGCTCTGAGTATGTATTATTGTCAGCCGGGGCTCTATAACAAAATGCCACAGACTAGGTGGCTTAAACAACTGTCATTTATTCTCACAGTTATGGGGTTGGGAAGTCTAGGATGGAAGGGGTGGCAGGTCCGATTCTTGGTGAAGATCCTCTTCCTGGCTTGCAAACAGCTGCTTCTCACTGTAGCCTCACATGGCAGAGAGAAGAAGGCTTGGTGTCTTTCCTTCTTTATTTAAGAGCACTAATTCCATTATGGGGTTTCACACTCCTGACCTTATCTAACAGTAATTACTTCCTTAAGGCATCATGCTTGAGTGTTAGGCTTTTAATTCATAATAGTATGTAGTGAGAATTGATTATTTAGATGTATTAAAATAAAGAGTGAAAAGAATGTCAGATGTCCTTTCTCTTGCCATAAGAAAATGTCTACTATAATTGCACATCGATACCTTGTAGGATAGTTATCTTTATTATAGTTATACCTTCCAATACCACCTTTTCATTGTTCTCTGCATTATTTGGACATTCATTGTCATCAATAAAGCCCAATTTAAAAAATGGGCGTATAAGTTATAAGGGAATTTTCAAGGCTTAATTATCACTAATGAAATAGTGAAATCCAGCCCACAAGTGATCCCTCTGGCAAATGTTTTAGTTCAGCTCCCATGTTGTATATCTGTTAGTAAACGTGTGTTAATAAGTAGGAAGGACAGAGAATATTTAAATATGCATCATTAATCATGGAATGAGAAAGATGACATGTCATGTTTTTTAACCACTATTTAGTAATCATCACCATGAATGTTATTATTTTAATTATGACTTATAAAATTATAATGGACAGTGTTATTGTTCCTAAAATATATTGTTTATTATGTGGCAGGCACTTTTATAAATGCTTTAATCCTTGCAATAGATCTATCAGGTAGATGCTTTTGTTATCCTAATTTTTAAAAGATGAGGAATATCAGGTATAAAAAGGTTAAAAAATTTGCCCAAAGTCACATAGATCATAAAATATTGAGCTGAATATGAGGCCAGGCCATTGAACAATAAAGCTGTTTGAATCACTATGCTATATACCTGCCTGTGAGTGATGTACCTGACCAAGTGAACATCTCTGACATTTGGAAGCACCATGCTCTTTAAGACCTTTGTCTATTTGCATTTTGCTGGGAGGGGGAAATGATGTGACACTGGACCAAAATATATTCCTCTGCTAGCTAGAGATATTGATCTTAGGTTTCCTATGTGGCACAGTACAAATATATATATATATATATATATTTGAAATTACATATTTTAAAACAGCTAATTTCACATATCTTGAATTTTTCTGTTGTCCAGACTGAAAGGCCTTTTACTTTAATAGAGTTCTGAGTCCAATTATTCCTTACTTTATTACTAGAGTACGAAGTCCAGCATATGTCAGTTACATTTTATCCATTATCTTGGAGAGGCTAACTTGGAGAGTGCTATCTTAGTCACAAAGTGGCCATTTTTCCCCCCTGCACTGAAAATGAGAATATACATTTTTCTATCCTTTTTTCAAACTCTTCAGGATTTTGCCTTTGCACTGTGTTGTTATTATACCTCTGATTGTCGAATTTTCTACTATTGTCAATTCCCAGAAGGCTATGTCTCTGAAACTATGCTTGCTGCTATCTCTACACTTTCTTAGGAAGTTCCTTTGACCCTCTTTGCTTGTAGTTGCCTATGTGCCCCATTTCTTAAAGTTCTTAGTTATAGAACTGATGCCATCTGGTAGAATAGAGTTTGCATGCCAATAACTTTAATTCTGTTAGATTAATTCTCCTTTACAGTCTCAGAATTATTTTCCCTTTAACATTAAGCCAACCTGAAGGTGCGTTTGAGCAGTTGTCAGTTAAGTAAATGTGAGAGAGGGATGTTATAAAGAAGATAAATCCACATATAATGACCCAAACTTATTTTAACTAATCGTTTACTCTCTGCTACAGCTTTTTGCAATGTTGTGACTATTTAATACAATTGACTAAGTTTTATTTTAACTAACCTGTTTTATTTCATGATTTCCTTCTCTTCCTCTGAAAGTTCTGAGAGTACTCAAATTTTATTACCCAAAATAAAGCAACAACAGGCAGCTGGAAACATCCCATTTGTGCATACAATAGTCCCTAAATAAGTGAAGTTAATTAAAGCTACTTGCTCTTCACAGCGTTTAATGGATTATTTTAGTGTATGCTTTGTGTTCTAAGCTACCGCCTACTGCTAGGGTATGATAGAAAAAGCCCTGGCTTTGGAGCTTGACTAATTTAGTTGAATGCTGACTGTCATTTACTAGCTATGTTGTCTTGGGCAAGTAACTGAACTTCTGATTCAATTTCTGGATTTTTTTCTTGTACAAAACAAGGATAAGAATGCTGACATTGCCAGCCTTTATTTTAAGGACTGGAAAAGATAATGCCCATTGGGTACCTACTACTGTGCTTAGTGAATAATTGCTTTACACTAAATAATAGCTGTTGTTGTCATTTTAACTAGTGTACAGTAGCCTATATATTTTGATTGTTGTTTAGCCCTCTGGTTCCTTTTCCTTCTGGGCATTTTTAGGGTGAGGGATAGGAAAATTCTTTGGTATTTCTTGACCCTGTGGAGTGATGTTCATTTTTGAAACAGATGGTTATTACCTGTCATGTGTCATGGTGGAAAGAGGCTCTGAGGCAAAGAAAAATTAGAGTCTATAAAAAAATTGAAATACATAAAGGCCTACTAAACGGTGTAGACCACGGAAACCCTTATCTATGTTGGTAGATTGGGACAATACTTGTTGTTTTCTATAAAGCTAAAGATACACATATTGTATAATATAACCCAATTCTATTAGTTGTACACCCTAGAGAGACTTGTACACATATGCACAAGTAGATGTGTGCATGAACATTCTTAACGGTGAAATTTATAATATGAAAAAATGTAAAGAAAAAGGAAAATGACCCTCTCTAGCTATGTCAGTATATGCAAACAATAACAGTAAAAATGTATGAAGTAACTTTTTATTAGTCTTTATGAATTCTATAAATATGAGACTGCATTAAATATATACATATATATGTATGTGTGTATATATATATATATATATATATATATATATATATGCAGAAGGATTCATGAAGAAGGATTTATTTATGTAATGCTTTAATATATCAAGGCAGTATTACATAGGTATCAATTATAGATATGTATCACATGTATAAAAGTATACATTTGTGCCTGGGAATAATTAATATCAAACTCATAACAGTAGTTTTCTTTGGGGAGGCAAGGGTGTGATCATGAAACTGGAGATGTCTTATTTTTTAAGCTAGTATAATTATTTTAAGCCTTTTGTATATATGAAATATTTAGTAAAATAATACAGTGCGCTATGTCCACAATAAATATACAGTCAAAAATAAGCCCTTGTAACTTGCTAATTGTTTCTGTTCTTCATTTCACTGTCATTTTCTTTTTAAAAAATGCCTTAAAAATGTATTATTTTTATTTTGAAAACATAAACATACTATTTTGTACTTTTTGGGTGAGATTTCAGTATCAAATTTTAAAAGTCATGTAACTTGCACTTGTAGTAACCTATCTTTGTATTCCTTTCAAACTAATTATTAAACAGCTGGAGGTGTCAGCCTGCTGTATTGAAAGGGATAACTTAGTAGTAAGTAAGACACAAGTTTAAATACTTGACCATTTGAGTGATGTCTGCCATAATGTAAATGTTGAATAGATGAACTTAGAGAAGCAAAATAACGAAAATTACTTTAATTTTAGTGTCAGTCTTCATTATACAGTGATCTTGCCAATGACTGTTTTGTGTTCTGAGAAAATTCTGCTGTGACATTCCAGCTGCAACTTTGACCTTGTTGTCACACAGGGGTCCCAGGCTCCAGTCAAGAACTAACTGCAGGACCTTCATCAGCTATTCTTAACTTTTCATACTATTTTTCCTTTGACTTAAAGATAGTTATTGTTTGACTAATTTTAAAATAAAAACATCCAAGTGCCCCTTTTGTTCAAATCTTTAAAAAAATAACTAAGGTTATAAAACATTGAAGGTCCATTATTTTTAAAATGTTACCTTACAGAAAGAGATAAATAAATTAACAACTAATATGTTAAGCTGTTTCTTTATTAAGCATAAATTGCTTTTCCTTTATTCCAAGTTTTAGCACTAAATATAGAGAACTTTCAAATTTGCTAACCCTTTGGTTAGCTCAAGAATTGGTTGTCTTTGCCATCTTTCTGCCAGCACAAGTAGTTTTTTTATATATTACAGATTCTGTTAAACCTAACTAAAAGACTGTCCTGCCTTTGCCTCTTGCTAGGAGTCATAGCCCTACAAGTTGATTTCTTCATACTATAGAACAATGAGGGGAAATTTCCCCAAGGGGCAGGGGAAGGAAAAATGACTCATTGACCACAAAGATCATTTTAAGTCCTTTAGGCCATTATTTTGTTTTCTGACTTTTCATTTTATAATACATAAAATTTAAATTCACACTGCTTGGTAATATCTAAGAGCTGCTGTTTCTGGTATGTCACCCGGGCTACTGCAGTTGGTAAGACTTTGATGGCTGGGTTACTAATCTAGGAGATACCTTTCTCCCTTTCACTGATAGGTATTCATCATTCAGGCATGCACGCATTTGGTCATCGATTTCACAAACATTTGTAAACCTCTACTGTGTATCTTGTAATTGTTGCCCTGTAGAAACTAGCAGGAATGGAAATAAACATGGATATAAATACTTTGATAACAACAGCAAGTGCCTTAAGAGAAACACTGAGACAATGGTATGAAGATTCAACGTTGATTATTTTATCTTTGTTTATGGATCCTACTATTTCATTTTGTTTTTATTTAGCTTTTAATTTTTGATGTGTTCTAACTTTTGTTTTACTCACCAAATATTGTAAGCTTTAGGTTTGAATCTCTGTTTTCTTCTATCTTTTAAAAATTTTTTCAACGAGTCTTTGATTAGCCCTAGGACACTGTAGTTTATAGAATGAGATTATACCAATTATTGTTTCACTATATATGCTTATGTAATTTCTATTATATAAAGACTATTTTTATGAATTATTATTATTAATATTAATTAGTATTTTTTTGTATGTCAGACAACTATGAGTTATTGATCCCCGTATGGCTATCCCATGAGGATATATGAGACTGCTCTGATCAGTAGGATTTGTGCCCATTCAGTAAACATTGATTGCTATCCATATTATGTGCCAGCTACCATTATGGATGCTGAGTGGAGTTGAAGAGACTGTAGAGATGAGTAAACATAGTTTTTGCTCTCAAGGAGGAGAAAAACACCTAAACACAATGTTAGTATGAAGTGTAAGTGCTTTAATTGCACACTGCCACTTGTAGGGCTAGTGCATTGCTTCTCCATTTGTCTTTTAAATATTTTTCTTAGTTAATATGTATTTGCCCTGTGTTCTGAGTCTAACCATATGCTCTCACCCAACATGGGTTAATGCATCAAACTGAGCTGCCAATTCTAGGTCAGCAAAGATTAATGCTCCACATATGAAAAGCTCTCTTTGTTCTGCAATATGTGTTGTTGACTCTGTTATGAACTCTCCTTCTGGTAGTAATTTTGTACTCTGGTAGACAATTTGGACCCATAATACCTGACTGAAATAATGCAAATGATCATGCTGGACCTACCACATAGAAACAAAGGGAAAATACTAGGTATGATGTAAAAAATGCAGATTTTGTAGCATTCAAATAGTTGAGGTAACAAAGAGTGAATATAATAAAGCAATTTGGAAGCCTTTTGCCTTTATGGAGAGCATTATAAATTCAGTGCAACTCGGAGTTTGATAAATAATTATATGAGTGGTAACCTAGGACATGTTGGTTATAAGAGTGCTCTGATTTTGAGGGTTTTGAAAGAACAGAGGGGCAGTTGTCAAAATGATGTCATAGGTTCATCTGCATGGGGTGTTTACAATAATAACCCAAGCAAGGAAGCCCTGAATGAAACAATATATGTTTGTGTGGATGAAGTGCTCTTACAGGTACAGAGAAAAGAGAGGCCTAAGTGAGGAAAGTAAGAAAAGGCTTCATTAAGGAGTACATTTTGAATGAATCTGCAAATGACAGCTATGCTCTGTGCATTTTGATTTTACTTGAGAGTAAGCATCGTTTTGTGGAGATGCTGCTTAAAGTGAAACTTTTAAATAACATATATTCTCATTGGTTTTGCTGAAGAAGTAGATGAAAACAACAAGGCTATTTCAGCCTCCACTTATTAGAATCTGCTTGAAGTAAGATAGTTCTTATCCATTCCGCAGTAAAGGGTGGGCATCAGAGAGCCCTGATAGAAAGCTTCTTCCTAGGTACTATAATTAATGTGCTGTGTAATCAGTGGCCTACCAAATAAACACATTTCTTTCAACCAAAATGAAATAATTTAAAAATCTTTTTTTTTTTTTTTTTTTTTGATTAGTACTTAATGCCAAGTTATTAATGCAATAGTCCTTAGGGTTACAGCCAATCTTGGAGAACACAAATTTCCTTTTTGACTCTTTAAATGCAGGAATGAGCTTCTCCATCTAAAAATCTATTTTAAAAGTAAAGACTGAAAATGCCAATTCCATAATCAATGAATGTATTTGGTAATAAATCTCACTTAGCTTTTCCATATTTTGATACCTCTTCTATTGTCCCTAAAATAGGTACAATAGATATTGCTAATGCATCAGGCTTTACTGTAGTGGTCCTGGAATTGTTGCAAGGGGTGTACTCCATCTTGTGGCAAGACATATTTCAAAGAAAAAAAAAATCTCAGAACTAGTATATGTGTATTTATAAATAAACGTAAAACCAGTTTCCAAAATAGTGGTTCAATGAACAAAACTGCAGCTTTACCATCAGAAAATTAAATTACAGCATTAGGTATTCAAGATCCTGAGGGGTGATTTTTAGAATCATTAAAATTATAATCCCTGTGCCCTAAATGGGATTATTTGCTCTATCATTTCATTCATAAATTTATTTTGTTATATCACTTGAACAGAAAGTTTTTACCTTGCCACATTTGAATAACTTACTGTAGGTCTGCTTAATAGATTTTATCATCATGTCCTAGATTAGCAGCTAAAATTTGGTTCAGAATAAGTGTAGAATATTCATTAATTTGCCTATTAAGTTTCAAATGAGTTGGCCATCAAAGAAGAAGAGAAATTATTTTTCTAAGTTAAAATAATCATTGCATATATTTTAATTATGGCAAAAGTCACTATTTTAATTTTTTTTTTTCCTGAATCATGACTAGCACTGATATTAGTCAGGTATTTTTAGCACCATTTTTATTGGCTTCTATCCAGTATAGATTCCCCAAGTAAATATTTTTTTGTTTACTTAAACATTGCTCTGATCAACGTGTTAATAACGTTTAACATTTTCTACGGTGATTAGGAATTGTTGCTGATGATATCAATCAGTTTAAGATTTTAGTTATAGTCAACATAGATTAAAAAAAATCTGTGCAATTTAGAGCTGGAAGAGAACTTGGAAATTACCTGGTTTATATCTTTTACTTTTCAGGTAAAGCGTGGTTCAAAAACACCAAGACACATTTTAAAACTTACGTATATATCACCAGATTTGAAAGAATAGGAGAATACTACCTACTTAGATATTTGATGTTTTGAAAGTCACCTGGCTTTTGTGAACTTTATATTTTCCATTTACAAAATGTCAGGGATGCATGTTTGTGAATGTATAGTAGAACAACAATGGATTAAATGCCAGAAGCCCTAGGTAGATTCTAGCTCTACTGCTTATTAATGTCTCCCTTGTCAAATTGTTTATCCTCTCTGAGCTTTGGTTTCCTTGTTGCAAAATGGGGCATGTAAGCTCACAGAACTACTTTAAGTGTAACTGTAATGATAAGTGTGAAAATGTTAATTTTAGAGTGTTTCTTTGTTTGTTTTGTTTAGTTTCCCTCAATGACAGCAGAGCTATTCTATGTGGGCCTTGATGCTTGTGCAATGGTCAGAAGAGGTGGAAAAGCATTAGTCCTGCCTTCAGGCTAAAAAGAGTGATGGTCTCTATGACTATCTTACATAGAAATGGACTCATTCTATATTGTTAGAGTCTCCTTCCTCTCACTTAGGGGGTAGATAAGAAAACAATCTTGCCATTATCTCGGTCTTCTCTTTTCCAGTATCTAGCTTTATCCTATCTTGAACTTCAATACCATACCTATTTCAAGTATGGGGCAAAATCTCTAAAAGTACTTCATGAAAACAAAATAAAACAAAACAAAAAAACCCTCAAAACCTTCTTTGGTCACTGTTTGGTTTGGGAAGAGTTTTCAATCCTTCTACTATTTTGTCAATGTGCTGTTTTGAATCACAAATTTGATCTTCTATTTCTTTGTCCTGGTTTTTCAGATATCAAGTCACAGAGATATGTATTGAAGCAAAATTTATATATAATAGAAAAGACAGAAAAACATTAAATAAAAACATTAATTACTATTTTATATAAACCAAATGTGGTAAACATGATACCATTAGGCCTTTTTAAAAGTAAAAAATGCTATATTGCATAAAGTGCTAATAGCACTTTCTTGATTCATATATATTATATGTATATCTTCGTGTGACTGCAGAATATATCCTATATGTAACGACTATTGGTGTATGTAAACTGAAGTGCAGAGTAAGGTCATTGTAAAGAAAGTTGTTAAAATATTGAACGTAAACTTTATTACCTCATTTTAGAAGCAAATGCTATTTTTAAAAATATATATATATTTTAAAACCAAGACTTTTAATTAAATGATTTTTACATTGGAACCAAAGTTAACAGGTTGAATGAAATTTTGCTTTTGGCATCTGTTGCCATTTTTAGTAGATGATTAGTCATTTTCTTTTTCTTGCAAGTATCTGACAGAAACTCAAACAGAAATGAATCATAGTTTCAAGCTGTTGCTCACCTCATCCTCACCAAAAAGGAATGCCTGGAAATCATCCCAACAAACCCAAGAACTAAATTCTGAAAGTGCCTTAAGGGGCTTGACAGAAGTATTTAGTAATTTGAAACTTACAGCAGTCTGTCACATCAATTTTTAATGAAAGGTAGGCTAGAGCAACTTAGAAACGATGTGTCAAGAAAAAAATTCAAGTGAAAAACTCCCTTTGAATATTTTAAAACTTATTTGCCCATATAAATATTGATTTGTAATTAGGTTAACTTGTACAAAGGTGAACTCATTATTAGTCAGGAATTTATTACACAGATTAGATAAGATTTTTTTTTTTTTTTTTTTTTAAAGCCAGGACATTAGAGATTATGGTTTAATCAATGTGAAGTAACAGTATTATTATTGTATATGTGTTCAGAAGTCTTGTTTAGTTTAAGTTATTCAGATATATATTTTTTTCTATTTAAGGGACCGTATCCTTGTAACTCTGAAATAGTCATAATATTAACAGCATCAAATCATTCAATACTAAAGTTCTTCCCTCAACTGTGTGAATATAGCAACAGATTAAAATTTAAGAAGCTGCTGTTATACAAGAGTAAAGTTTAACTGGAGTCACCATTCAAACAATGTAGTATAATTTCTTTAATTTTTGAACTAAGTAAAATTTTTGTTTTTAATTTATTCTCTGTCTCTTTTCCTCCCTCCTCCTTGCTCCATTTCTGTAAGACTATGTAATTCCCCAGCATAAATGATTATCTACTGTTATTTAAAAGTTATTCCTTACTATAAAGTCACAGTATGCATGAGAATATGTTAATACTGCATGGAAAACTGCTTTATTCCAGTAATAGTAGTTTATTTGGATAATAACTGCAGGAGAAAGAGAGTTAGATAATGTCTCTCTTTTGCTCATTTATTTATTCATTCAAATATATATTTTAGAGCTTTTACTCTATTTCAGCCATTATTCTAGGAGAGGTAATGAGTAAAACAGTTCCCTGACTTCATAGCACTTACATTCCAGTAAAAGAAGTCAGGCAATAAACAAATAAATTAGTACATATCTCATACTCGTATGTCAGATGGTACAAAGCAATGAAAAAAATGGTGTTACAAAAAAAAAAAATCAAGTAGGCATTTTGGAATGGATAAAGTGGTGAGGAGAGGGTATGGAATAATTTTTCCTATAAGATGACATATGAAGTTTCTTCTGGTACGTGATCTTTGAACATAGATTAAATAATAACTGGGGAGTATTTCAAGCAACACCCCAAGATGGGACCATACTTGTGTTAATGATGGAGGGCTAGGGGGGCTGGTGTAAGTGACTGGTGTTGTCTGAGCATGAAGGTGATGAAGCCAAAGGGTGAAAACAAGGAGGACAGAAACTGTTAGCATTTTAAGGACTTTGGCTTTAACTTTGAATGAAAAGTTAAGCTATTAGGTAACTTTGGGGCAGAGGAATTATGTGGTAGATTTTAAGAACGACATTCTGGCTACTTATTGGAGAAGACACCAGCTGGGCAAGGAGAATAGCAGCAGAGAGACCAATGAATTATAAGTCTATTGTGGAAACCCACGTCCATGATAGGGATTCTTTATGTGATAATACTAATGTTGGAGGTGGAAGGTCACATTCTAAATTAATTTTAAAATTAGAGCCAACACGGTTGTCAGTGGATTATAAATTGGGAATGAAAGAAAAGACAGTCATTGATGTTAACCCAAAGATTTGGGCTGAGCCACTGGAAACTTGGCATGGCCACAAAACTGAAATGGGAAGACTTCAGAAAAAGCAAGTTTGCACAAGAGATGCTTGTTCCTGAGCTCTGGCTATACTGATTTTCAGGCCCTTATTATGAATCCAGTTGGAGCTGTTGAGTATGAAGTCAGATATTTTCATCTGGAGTTGAGGAGAGGAATTCTAGACTAGAGATATAAATGTAGAAATGATCAGCTATGCTTGGCCCATGATCCGGCCATGAGCCTGGATTATATCACCTGCAGAGTGAGGGCACCCCAACATTCACAGGTTGAGGAGATAATAAGGAACTTACAAATGAGATGGAGACTGCTAAGGTGAACTGGATTTTCATTTAATTTTGTTTGCTTGTTTAAAGAAAAACTTTCTTGGAGAAAATTTTGTCTTGGTTTATGTTTTAAAGAAGGACATGTTTGTGATTCAAGGACTTACTTTAGTGCATGAAGAACCTTGATTACTTTGCTAAAATACTTGAATAGGATTTTCATTTTGGGGGGAGGAGACATTAAAAAAGGAAACCCTGTATATCATTTACAATTTTTTAATTTTATTTATATATACCTACTATATTCTAAAATCATAGTAGATCCTGGAGACAAAAACATAGATACACACTCCCTCCCTCAACATGGCTGAACTCTATGTGGGGAAAACAAATAAGAATTCACAAGCACAAGACAGTGTGATATAAATGTGTTAGGAGTCAGTGAAGGATTGAGACTCTGTTGGCTTTACAGAAAATCATTCATATGTTCTTTATCTGGAAATTAGAATACTAATGTCAACTCATAGACGGGTATTATGATTAAATAAGATAATGATGAGAGCATCTCATAAAGAAGCTCCAAAGATACTAACTTCTTTTCCCACATGTTTTTAAGACCAGCATTTGGGCCCACCCTCACCTTTTCTTAAAGGTAAGCCAGTTTAGGTGTGTGTTTAAGTTGCCCTTATGCTGCATCCAGGTTTCGTTCTACTATTCCCTGATATGAGCTCTCAGATATATTTTCTGGGAAACTCCTCACTCTTCTCAAATCATCACACTAACAGTGTCCCAGGTGCTTCCACTTCTGTTTTGTGTAACCCATCATGAGCCTTCTACTCTTCATTGAACAAATCCTTCTCAACCCTGAAGATAGAGAGTGGCTTCCTAGCTGTCCAGTGTGTGTGATGGCTCTTGTTTGAAGATAATGAACTACCCGCTAGCCCTGAAGTAAACATCCCTTGGTTCAAATTGTGTGGTGTTGGTCATACTATGCCCCAGTTTCCTCATGTGCAGAATGAGAATAGAAATTAATTATCTCATGGTTGTTGTGAGAATTCATTGAAGCTATGTATCTAAAGTACAGTGCCTAGGGCATAGTCAGCACTCAAATATTAACTCTTGTCATTATTATCTGTATGAACTTTTAATGCTTAGTGTTTTCTACTGAAACTAACTGCATCTAGAGTTGAATTTAAATTGTTTTGGTATCTTTCCAAAAGTATTAGTTGTAGACCCATAATGTTTTCTATGTATACTTGTATACTGCAAGCTTTTTCTGCCAGAGGAATCCATTAGTCTGGTCTTGAAATGCTTTTCTAGAATAATTTTCCACTCTCCTAAAAAATTTGCTTTGCGGTCAACACGGGTTTACACACCGGCTTCTCAACATGTCTTGTGCTTTCTCATCACTAAACATCAATGTGTCTCCAAAGGGACACTTCCCTCCTCTCTGTCTATCCTCATTCTCAGTGTCCATTTCCTGCTTCTCATCAGTATCACTTGCAACTACCTCAGTGTACTGAAATCTGTCTCTTCTTTAAATCTATAAAACACTGGCCATAATAATTCTTCAGAAAACAAATTATGTAATCATAGAGCTGGAACCCAGAAGGCATTTTCGGGATCATCTCTTCTGAACAATTTATAATATATATATATATATATATGCATGAGGAATCTGAGCTACACGGAAGTTGACTGATTTGTCCAAGTTTACCCAACCTGTAATAATAAACATTAACTAGTTAATTAAAATTGGTAGAACAGGCATTGTTGTAGATGTCAGAGATATAGGAGTAGGCCAAACTCTGTGACATCAAGAGCAGACCCTGAGAAAAAACATATGAATTCATGTGGTTTATTTGAGAGGAGACCTCAGGAAGCCACTGCAGAGACGTGTGAAAGTGAGAGGAAAGACACAAAGCCAACAGAGGCATAATACTGAGAAGACTGCTGCTGAGGTCAACTGTTGTTTGATCTTGTTGGAAGTCTCTGTAAGACAGTATACAACAGTGCTTCTTACACTCTGTAGAGAGTTATGGGGAAATACAGTTTTTAAATAAAATTTTAATCTGTTGTGGAACATTTTTTTGATAGTAATTGTTTATTACTAGATCCAACAGAAATAAAATCACCCTGTAAAATTGCTACAGTTTTCAATCCCTTGCTCTCAGTTTCTGTATTTACTTAATCATAAATCAATAATAATAATAATGATAATAAAACACTTTTAGGGCATACTTTGAATAACACTGATATAGAATATGCTTTAGAGTTGTTTCCATGCTCCACTCCTAGCAAGGGTGAAAGAAACCTTATACTCAAGATACATTTTAAACTCTAGAAATGTAATAGTTTTCCTAGACAGAGAACTTGAATTATATATAAATGGGAAAAATGGAGTTTAAAAATAATATTTATACTTTAAATGTATGTTTTTCTATCCCTACATATCACCTCATACCTGATAACCTTCACCTGTCATAAAAGTCTATTTGCAGAAGTACAATATTTCATGTAATATTAGTCCCCCCGAAATTGCAACTGATGTATAAATTTATATTAGTTATGTATTTATACATAAATATACAAATATATGACGTACACCTGCATATTCATAGGATTTACACACTCATGTAATTCCATAATGTAGTCAGGAACTTCTCTACATGGTTGAGCTCTTTCACTTAGCCTTGATGTGACAATGTTAGAGAAGAGTTTCATGACAAACCAATGTGATGAGTGAGGGAGACTTAAACAAAAGGACTTCACACCTCTCTAGACAGAAATTTTTGGTTGTACTGATAGGACCTTACCCGTAACCTAGAGTACTTCCTAAGTTTTTTTGTTTTGTTTTTTAATAATTTTAAGGGCCCATACTTTCATCCCCCTGCCCCCCATATTCTAGAGGTTTTCAAAAGGTCACAGTCTTTTTTTTTTTTTTTTTTTTTTTTTTGGTGAAAGAAATGCAGTGAGCTTTGGAAAATAAGTAGTATTGGATGTAAACCTTAGGCCCATTGATTCATGCATCTCATAAATAGGACATTATGTGTGTTATCATTGGAAACTCAGAACTGAGACTAAGTATTATTTAATGCCTATTTACATCTGGACGTTCTAGACTTACATTTTAAGAAATCTTTCAACAAATAGTTATAGATTAAGCATTCTGTTTGGTGCTATACAATTGTTTTGCCTTTTAAAAGGGGATTGTGTTGGCCAGTGAGGCTGTCTAATATGTGTTTGTTTAAGTCTGAAGATAAAAGTGGAGCTAGCTGCTGGCAAAAGAGCACAGAGCTTGCTCCTAGGCCTCTCTGAATGACATTCAAGGTGAAATAGTTCCCAACTCAAGTGGGGCTGTTTCATCTGAGTTTATGCTTCATTTAGCAGGAGACAAGTTGAACTGTAGTAAGACGTGTCTGAAGGTAGAAAGCAGGTTATGATCTTAACATCTTGTTTCTTTTCTGTCTTTAGGAGTCACAATAACTCTTGTTGGACATTCTGCTCTCAGTCTAATATTTAAATATAAATATGAGTTAAGTATTTTCTTTTCGGGTTTTGCAGCAAAGGAAAATAAATTGCTCTTGTAGCAGAATAATTCTTAAGCAAATCAACATATCTTAATCAGCTAACATCTTCAAAACTTTCCATTTTGAAAGAGTTTCTGTTTTTCTGTGATTAAATTGTTCAATAGCCTTTTCTTTAAAAATAAGTAATAATGGAAAGCCTCTATTACTATTCGAACATCAACACCTACAAAATCCCATAAGCTTGAATATTTGTTTTCCTATTTTTCAGTTTCCCCCCAAAGACTTTCTCTCTCTCTTTTTTCATGTATTGTCTGATATCCTTAATTAAACTGTATTTTAAGATCAAACTATTCAATGTATAATCAGATTTTCTAATGTAAAATTAGCATATGTTCATTGCCAAAAATTTAGAAATTATAAAATAAATGTTATAGTAACTCACAATCCTTCAGCTTAAATTAGCCAACCCCAAATTAACATTTTGAAGCATTTCGATTTTATCTTTATAAATCATGTGTGTATTTATACAAATACATACACTCATCTGTAAAAGACATAGAATTAAGTAATTTTCCACTTAACGTTTTATTGTTTTTCTATGTTTTCACTGCTTTTCTGTGTTGTTACAAATATCGACTTCAAAATCCATAGCATGTTGTCCCATTACTTAATTACCTCCTTATTATTGGATAGTTTTGTTTGGTATGCCATTTATAACACTAAAGTGGATATCTTTGTCTACTTTCCATTTTTTCAGAGTAGAAGGGCAAATGCTTGTCAAAGGGCATCCATATTTTTATTTCTCTTGATAAAGAAAAATTGCTATCGAGATAGATTACATTAATTTATACTGTCACCTATAGTGTCTGAGGTTCCCAGTTCTAGAAATTATTTTTAATAAATAATTTTATATAGATATTTCCCCACACTTAGGGTTTTGAGTGCTTTCAAATGTGCAGTTTATTTTCACAACATTCTTGCACAGTTGATATTGTTTTCTCATATTTTATCTTAAATATGGTATTTCTAAAACTAATTTCTATTGATATTATATCTTCCGATGATCTTTATCCTTCCTGATTATCACCTTGTACTTTCTTTGCTCTCTTTGGGAGATGGTTCTTTTAGGTATTAGGAAGAAAATACCACACAATGATTTTTATTTTTGGAATATCTGTATTTGCATCTTCCATCTTTTCCATTTTTCTCACATTTTAAATTTAAGAAATCTTGGAGTGGTATTGGGAGTATGCTTCCAGTACATCTCGATACCACATTTTACTCCTATCTAAATTTTTCATACTGTACTAGGTTGCAATGTTCTCTTTACATATAATACATAAATAATGTTGAAAAGCTCCCAAGGTCAAGGTATCATTCAATATTGTAATAAATTCCATCTGCTTGCACAGTTGCAAGCGCACTGTAAGTGTCCAGTAGGTACTGGTTAAGTGCAGGGATGACTTAATGAAGACATGTTTAGTAAAGGATTTCCGCTACATGCAGATCGGTAATCACAGATGGCCTGGCTCTCTACTGGGCTTTAGCTTTACTCTCAATTCCTCTAGGAACTGTATTTCCTAGTTCTCTGGCCAAGGGAACTGATTGACTCACTGCTTTAGAACTGTAGTCTCCAGATCTCATTCTGTGTGTGAAAAAAAAAAAATATGTTTTCCCCTTAGTCCACCTGAAGGAAGGTTGCTATTCCCAGGAGACCATGGGAAACGTCACACAGGTTAAGACAAAAACAAACTTGTAGGCATGGAAATAGATAAGATTTTGTTACACTGTTTTCCAAAGTGCAGCTACACATTGGCTTAGGGGAAATGACTCTGTCCCTCATGAAGGTTCTCCATTCCCCCGCCCACCTTCCCCAAATCCTATCACCATCAAGCTGGTTTTAATTTTGCTTAAACTTAGTTTCCTCATTTGGTACCGGGGGTGCCAAGAGAATGTATGTAAGTGGACACTTCAGTCAGTATTGCTCAAGCAGTAGTTTGCCGTAATCAGAACTGTCTGGACCCTCGTGGTAACCACTTTGAGCACCTCTTGCAACTGCAGAAGTCAAATGTGACTTGTATCATCTTTTTTATCAGTATATATTATTGAAATTTTAATAGCTTTCCTTTCTTAAAATGTGTGCACTTTTGTGTGTGTGTGTATATGTGTATATATATCGATATATATATACATCTATATATATGTATAAAGATGTATGTATATATCTACATATATATATACATATATATATATCTATATATACATATATATAGATATATATATATAGAGAGAGAGAGAGGGAGAGAGACAGAGAGAGAGACAGAGAGACAGAGACAGAGAGAGACAGAGACAGACAGAGACAGAGAGAGACAATTTACCGTTATTTTGAAGATCTCATTCCTTTTACAAACTAGTGAAATGTGAACTAGAAGAGAACTTCCTAGCCAAAGTGAATGAAAGATTGTGCCTGAAAAACAAAAGAAACATGAAACTGAAAATGAGAAATAAGAGGTAAACCCAAGTTTCTCTGTCACTACTCCATGGGCAGGGGAGAAATTTCCACAATTTACTGATCTAGTAGGATTTCTTTCAATGATTCATGAATCAGGCAACATCCAATCTAGCAGCTAGAAAGGAGCTCTGAAGAGCTGTATAGGTGAGAGATTTTTATAGACCAAAGTGAGCAGGGATAAGTAAGTTATACTTATTTGCTTTTTGGTTTCAGCAGGGTTACCTTACTTATATGGAGCAAAGGGAAGTTTTAGAACTTGATGAGCAAGCAAGGACTGATTGGTGGACCTAAGCCTGCCTTTTCTGGTAGAGCCAAGCATAGAACTTCAGTTAAGTTTTGGTTTGCCTACATGACGTTTAGCATGAGTGACTCCATCTTGGGCCTCATTTAATTACTTTTACAGTATATTTACACTTTAACTTTTATAAGACTCACATCTCCATAGATAGCTAAAATATGCCCCAACAATTTAATGATTTTCCACAAGTTTATTAAGTAATATTTTTCCTGTATAAAAACTATTAAAACCATAGATTGTTTCTTATCTAATATTGTTATAATCATTTAACTTATCATGAGTCCTATGAAGTAATTTAACTTTTCAACTTCAGATTGTACATATGGAAAACAATAAAACATTTTAACAAAGTTTGAAAGTAAATCTAAATCATTTTGCACATTACATTCTTTTCATTACAGTGTTTCTCTACAAATAGAGCTCTACTTATTTTTTTTCCAATTCTTCTTTAAATAACCATATTCTTTTAACTTTGTTCTCTGATTTTCTTTTGTATGCTTCCTACCATCTGTTGTGTGTCTCTTTCTTATTTAGGCATCATTGCTTTGCCTAGCTAGCTAGTTATTAAATTGAAGGCATATATATATATATATATATATATATATATATATATATATATATATAATGACTGCCAAAGTGAATGACAGAGAGGAAGCATTAGAGGATGTAGGACGATAAATCTAAAGACTCATTAATCTTCTTTTCCTAAGAAAGGATGCACTCGATATTATTATTTTATTTCTTTGTTTATTACTTATATAATATTTAACAAGCTTTAAACACCTACAAACATAAACTTATTTAATCCGCACAACAGTTCTTACATTGTCAGCACTGAGATGTTGTTATTCCCACTTTTTATTTTTTCATTTTTGTAAGAATGCTGGTGCACATAAAGTTACAGTAACTTCTCTGTAACTTTCCTTTCAAAGCTATGGATTTGAATATTCCCAGTCTGGCTCCAAATTCATACTCTTAATTACTGTACCATGATGCTTCCTTTGGAAGTGAATTCTCCACAAGGAAGTAAGGTTTGAAGCTACTTAGCTTCATTGCCAGGCAGTTTCCTTTCAGCATTGGACTTCACAGCCAAGTGGTGATGGTGTGGTCTCCATACACAGCAGTCATGTGTACTTGTCTCAGCTCTTTCCTCCTTCCCCCAGGAAGGAGAGTATTTTGTGTTCCATAAGCCATGATAAGTCCCTTTTCCATTCTTCCTGACCCATCTTTTCCCTTAGTTTAAGGAAATGTCTAGGGAGCATAAGTTGGGGTATTCAATGGCTTTTAATGCTGGGTAGGTGAGCGAGTTCAGGACTGCCTGGCATTCTGCGTTGGAACAAGAAAGAATCGTCTCATCCAACATGCCAGCAGCTTTTCCACAGATTCAAGGAAAAGGAATTTTATCATGCGTGGCTGAACTCAAGGGGTGTAGAGAGAACCACCATTTGGAAATGATTCCAGGCACATTTGGCAGCAGAGTAGATGATTGGGACCACTATTTTAGGACCACTTTTTAGCTTAGGTCTGCTAACCCTTCCAGCATATTTAGAAGTGGTGTACCCAGCTCAATCACTTCCTTTTTACATTCAATAAACCTACATAGTTATTTAAACGTTCAGCTCATGACTAAAAAGAGGAAAGATGAGAAAACAAGGAGGAAAAGTAGGTGGAAAAGTGAAAAACAAAAGGTAAAAACACTGGCTGCACACACACACACACACACACACACACACACACACACACAAATAGACTAATATAGTTACAGGTAAATCCCTGGTTATTGAAAGTTTGCTTTACACCACTTTACTTGTACAAAAGACCTACATGAGTACCTGTTTTTGCTAACAGAAAGAAACTCAAAGAGAATTTTTGCTTTCAGGAAAAAGGCAAAGAGAAAAAATAGTATTCAGCATTTGCTTTGCAGCAAGCCCTTACAGAGGCAGCACACATCCAGAGCTGCGAGAGTGGCATCACCAGCTCCTTCCTTGGGAACCACACTTAGCAGCATCTCAGCATCAAGCCGCCATACCTTTGATCTGTGTTTGTGAGCATCAGTGCTGTATCTCAATTTATTTTGTGCATCTGTGGGCAAGATGTGTCCTAAGGTATCACAGAAACCTAAGAGAGCTTGTAAAGATATAACATTTAGTGTAAAACTGGATGCATTCAAATGCATTGGGTATAATTTGGTAGGTTAGTCTTTCTTTTTACAGTCTAAGAATGCTGAAAAGTTCTCTGTAAAATTGCTTCTTCATTTTATGCCATTTTAGCTTACGAAAGGTTTTATAGGAATGCTGTACTTTCGGATAATGGGGGGAAACCTGTATTATAATTATATGTATATGTATATTAATATACATATAATTATAATATATAGTGTGAGATTTATACAGCTATGCGGATTGAAAATAGGTGTCACATAGCATCAGAGCATATATATATATATATATATATATATATATATATATATATATATTTCAGAGCGTATCTAGGAAAATATACATAGAAACAGAAGAGAAAATATTAGATAATAAATGAGTATGTGAATAAATTAATGAATGAGAAGTTTTTCTTGATATATGCAGGAGGGGAATAACAAAACATGTATAAAGAATAAATTAATAAGAATGTGAAAGTCGAAAGGCAAACTTCTGAAAATGATATATAGGAAAGAAAACAATACATAATGTATGATGAAAAGAAGGAGGCAATATAGACAAAATGAGGAAAACAAAATAGGGAAAAAATCACAGAGAAATAAAAAAAACAATTCACTGATAAAATAAAAGAATAATAGGAAATATTTCAAAGGAATAGAATGCAAAAATTACTGTAGTAGGCACTATTATTAATAGTGCTGCATCTGAGAACACAGCCTAGTGTATAGAACTGAAGTGTTCAATTAATATTTATGAATTAATGGTTGAGTAACTAGTGGGTCAAGGCAGTACTATCTAATTAATTTAATGTATTTATCAGGCTGAGTCTTAATATTAACAATGTTTTCAAAAACTACTAGAGGGTTCAGAAGGTTTGGCATTGCAGGTCAGTAAATCACACAAGTGGGTAAAGATATAAAGTAGGTATTTTGAATTTTGATCATAAGTGACTTTTTTATTAAAAATAAACAAACAAAACCAGATGTGAAGTGTTGTGCCAAGTATCATATTACAAGTTGGTTTTAGTTTCCAAAGAGGTAATGCTGTATTTTTGGATTGCCTTAATTTCTTCTTACCATACAACTATAGCTTCCCACATCTGGTTTTCAGGATTAAACATTCATAAAGCGAAACAGGCCATTCGTATATTTTGGTTGGCAATTCAGGTGATTGCGCATTAGAACACAGTGTTGCTGGGGGGTATCTTTCAGCTTAGTTGTAATTTCCTCAACATCTGCATCTCCTCCTTGCTTATTCACATCTTTTCTGTTTTCCTTTATTTGATTATTCCTTCATTTAATGCTTCAATTATGGGAGTCGCAGGCAAATTAAGCTGATGAGACTTATTAAATCTTCTCTTTACCTAATGTTTAGAGTTAAGTGCTTAAACATATCTGAAAAAAAGGGGGCTACTTTAAGGGGATACAGAATCAGATGCACTAGCAAAACAGTGATATTTTGTCCCTCGTTTGATAAATGAAAAGATGGACTTTGTTCTGGAGGTAAAGGAAACTGTGCCACGCATGGGTTAGTATATATTTGAAACCACAGAATCAATGACTTGAGCAGATTTACTTAAGGGAATATAACCTGAACAAGAACACCGAAACTCTTATTGGAAAGAAATATAAAGTGCTCCAGAAACTAAACGAAGGGAAAGGAAGCAAAAATAGACAACATATCTCTTGAGAAAGAAAAAAGTCTACTTTTTCTTTTATTTGTTCATGTACTTCATCTAACCGTTCTCTAGGGAATTAAAAGTATTAAACCTATCCTCAGCTTCAGTAAAACTAATCTCCTTATCTCACCAATACTTACTTTTTTCTGCCCGAGATGCTTGTATTCTTGCTATTAATCCGTTTGAATTTCTCACCCTTGTTCCACCAATTTGAGTATGTTAATTCTTTAAAACTCTAAGTAGACTCATTTTTTCTCTGTAAACTTCTCTTTCGTTTTGCTGGCACTGCTGTCATTGGATATGCCAGGTTTTGGGGAGGAAAAAAATAATAATTTTTCCTCCATCAATTCTAGGTTCATTGCCTGGGGCCCTGCAAATCAGACTGACAAAAGACATTAATAAGAGAAAACAAAGAGACATGTATTATCACTTGCATCGTGAACATAAATGAGAGTACTGCGTGATGCGTAACTGAAAGGATTGGTTAGAACTTGGATTTATACAGCATCTTAGCAGAAGAATAGTAATTTTGTAGAGAAATGTCAAGACATGGAGACAGGATTTTGAGTTTTTAGAGATGGCAAATTGCAGAAAGGTAAATACACAGCATGGGGACACTAATGGTAGATAAGAGCTAGTTTTAGCCAGGCGTGTTATCAACATTTCTCTGGTACCTGTCTTTGGGCTGATAAGGTTTTAGAGTTGTCTACACTAATTAACTTCTGTCCTTCCTGGTAGAGAGGAGGTGGAGGCAGGGGGGTGTGGGGGGTAGGGGTGGTGGGATATCTTTAAAATTTATATCCTGATTTTAGGCAAACAAGGGGAGGTCAGAGAGCTTTTCTTAAATCTGCTACTTCTCAGTGGCCTTCAGCTCAAAATAATCCTGGTGCCAAAGTGGTATATTTTTGGGTGGCATATTCTGTTATCTTTCACAGGCATCTGGATATTTGTAATATAGTAGCATGCACAAGCTTCTGTCTTGACTCTCTGTGTGTGCTTTGTTTAGTACTTCCATTCAAAACATAGTTTCTAAGAAAAGTTTTTACTCGCTCTGCCCTTCATAACCATCATTGCTTCTGCCCTTTGCACTAGCTACTCAGTTAGTGTTTGCTTAAAGAGTCAACTCTGTTATAAAGTGAAATGTCATCAGCATTTCAACAATCCTAATGACTTGGCTGAAATGAAGATGAATATAATTTCATTTCACTTCCTAAAGATGCAACTTATATTATCTTCTCCCAATAATGCATTTTCTCACTAGGCACATAAGCCTAGTGAACTTTAAAACTCAATTTATATAGAAAGGAAATAAATAATATGGAAAATGGAGAAGTGTATTAATGCCAGAACAAGTTCAATAGATCATATTTGAAGAACAGCCATGAATCATTTTTTGCTTTAGGAATAAATTGTTCTTTGAGGATTATAAGGGTCACTCCTGGCATACATTGAATTAGCTGGGTCACATTTTGGAATGTTTTGACTTCTCAGTTATAGATAAAGCATTTAATGTTTTTAATTTTTTTTTTTTAATCCGTTGCCTTCTACAAAATTATATTTTTTTACAAAGGGACTTCTGTTCTGACATTTAAAAGCAAAGGTTCATTTAATTGAAGAAGAGGCCATTATTTTGTTGAATGTTTGATCTCCTTTCTCTGCTTTTACTGGTTCTTAAATAGAAAGTATAGTAGGGAACAGAACATCAAAGAAAACATGTTGCCTGTTCCTAAATCAATTTAAAACGGTAAAAAAAAAAAAGATTTTCTGTTTTTTCAAGATAGTGTGCCTAGATGCACTGTGTTTATTCTGTAGCTATAAAAGGTATTGATAAAAGCATCAGAAAACAAACAAATGAACAAACAAAAAACATTTAGTTCAATGCAGAGAGTCTGAAAGTAATACTATCTTCTATCCGATTACTTTAAAACTAGTCAGGGGGAATTTTATTTCTTTAAAGAGCAGAAGCAGAGCTAATACATGGTAATATTACAGTCTTAACAAATATTCTTGAAAAAGACAGAATTTTATCTTGAACATAGCTGCTAGTCTTTCAAAATGTTCAAGGTAACGGTGCCATTTATGTAATGAAGACAGTGCTTTGGTAGAGACTTCTGTAGCATCAGAAGATCTACCATAGAAAAATGGGTTTATGTTTTGTGCATGTTGATATATCATGTGATATAATGATATAATAAAACAAAAGGTTAAGCACACTTAAGCACACAGTGAATAAAACAACAGCCAATTTGCAGCGCCATGGTACTGACATATGTACTAGTTATTTGGATATACATATTTGGTGGCTATATATAAATAACACAAGGTCCTCATAACTTATGGTAATGAATATATGTGCCATAGAACCCGAGCCAACTTTTTCACTTTTATTTAAGTCCTTGAATACCTATAACTATCATCCAGGTGAACACCTTATTTACTGCTTAATTCTTTTGCTCGATCATTTTTGCTTGATCTGTAATAAATTACAGGATTATAGAAAAATATCACAATATCCCCCTCTCTTCAGAAAGTGCAATCAATAAAGTCAGGAAAACTTTAGCGATACCATGTGGAAAATACCATCATAGAGGCGTAGGCTATGTGCTAATATAATACAGTGACGTCTGCATACTCATTGGTCTGAGACATGTTCATTTGTGCAACTGTCGACCTGTCGTCTTGTCAAGTTTAATACTTATGCTAAATCATTCTTATTTTCTTTCTTTCTCTCTTTCTTGACTTCTTCCCTCTCCCTTTCTTTCCTTCCTTCCTTCCTTCCTTCCTCTCTTCCTTTTATAAAATATTATCAAGTTATATTAAACCAAGTTTCTAGATTCACAGTTGGTCATGTGAAGTGGTTAACATGGCATTACATTTCTCTTTTTCTTGAAGATCCAGGTAATATGAAATGCGCCCTGAGATGAGCAGTAGATGGATCTCTGATCCACAGTGGTAGTGAGAGGTAGAGTCTAAGCTGATGCTTCTTCTGGCCAAGGTTTGTGAAATGTGCAAAGTCAGCAAGCTACAAGTCAGAAGAATCAGGGGGAAAGAAAAGAGGGGAAATACAGACTAGTTTTTATGAAATAAGTAGGGATAATGTGACTGAGCTGTCAATCTCCAGAGTATGTAGAGTCATATAAACATTTTTGTTTCAGTGGTTTTATAAACCTATAACTAGTAATTTATTGTTTGGTATACTCTTTTTTCTTATTTTACAATAGACTTTTTTAGAAACAATAAGTTACAAAATGAAGATACACACTTAATGGAAAATTTAGCACTGGCTTTCCTTTTGAAAAGTTGATTTAAAAGATGATTATGTAACGTGAACAACATGTTTGTTGACATTTACCATCTAGTGCTGTGGAGCCTCAGTATTATGATAATCTCATGAAAACCACAGAACACAAATCTGCTAAAAATTCTAAAGTATTTACATCAAAAGTTAGTATTAATTTTAAGAAGATTGATGGAATTTAACACTTAAAACCGCTAAGGTTTTTTTACCTACCAGTGTGTGATCATTTCCTTCAAATAAAATGATAGCTCTTATAGATCAAATGATGGTTCTTCTAAATCAAAGGTACTCATTTTTAACTCCAAGTTGTTTTTGGTGTGTGTGTGTGTGTGTGTTTGTATGTGTGACTGTGTGGGTGTATTCCCATGAAAAGTGAAGTGATACTTGTTAATTGTTGAGTTCTTTAACCTCAAGTGTTAAGTGAGGTATGATGACAGTTTGGTACCTGTGCTATCTGAGTTTTTAAGAGAAAGTCAGTTAATTCTAATAAAGGTTCTCTTTGCATTCACTTCATGAAGTCAAAGTCTTAAATCTGGCTGAGTTGAAACCTCACACAATGTTAATGCCAATGCATATTCAGTTAAAAAGTTGAACATTGATCAAAAATGTGTTTCTATTGATACTATGAGTATAAATTTTGGTGGCACAGATCATCATGGTGAAAACAATGTTCATATAAAATAAAGAAATCATTGGAGCAGAATTATTGGTATGATCTTGGTATGATCACTGGAAATGGGAAGGTAATCATCAAGAAACTAGAAGAGTAAAGTAGAGTCTATAGATTAACAAAGGGGAAGGTAGCCATCAAAGCAATGGAAAGCACTTTCAAATTTACAAATTAACAATGGCATAAACTCAGAACCTGTCAATATAGCAATAAAATATGTAAAGAGAGTATAACTTGATAATAACTGTAGGAGGAGATTTTGTTTAAAATATAGAGAGAATTGGGCGGCCAGTTGGTTAGAATGTGAGCGCTGAACAACAGGGTTGCCGGTTTGATTCCCACATGGGCCAGTGAGCTGCAACCTCCACAACTAGATTGAAGAAAATGAGCTGCCTCTGAGCTTCCAGAGAGGCAGCTGGATGGCTCAGTTGGTTAGAGCATGAGCTCTTAACAACAGGGTTGCCGGTTCAATTCCCGCATGGGATGGTGGGCTGTGCCCCCAGCAACTAAGATTGAAAATGGTGACTGGACGTGGAGCTAAGTTGTGCTTTCCACAACTAGATTAAAGGACAATGGCCATGGAAAAACACACCGTTCCCCTATATTCCCCAATAAAATAAAATTAAAAAATAAATGAGGAGAGAGTCTTATCAACCTCAAATATAACAAAACAAAAATAGTGCCCATAAAACATTTAAAAAAATCAATCATGTATTTGGCCACCAAAAATACCTTGCTTTTTTAAAAGAGATATTTCATTCAAATGTAACATTTTAAAATTTGATTATTATCCAATCATAATACATTCAGTAATTTAAAAACATTGCAAGTAAATATTGAAAATTGAATCTCCCCCAAATTTATTATTTTTAAACAGCATTTTCTTTAAACTAGAAACTGACATGAGAATTACAGTTATCTTAAAAAAGTAAATGGGAGGTTATTATTTATGGAAACCTATAAGATGTGGCAAAAGCTGAACTCAAGGGGCAATCATTTTCAAATGCTTTCATTATTAAAGAAGAGAGAAGATAAATAGATGAATCCATTATTTATCTTAGCTAATTAAAAATAAATGTCAAAGTAAACTACAGTGAGCTAGGTAGATGAATTAAAGAAGAAAAAAATAAATGAAATAAGAAAAATATTCTATACATAAGTACATTCAAATTTTGGTTCTTTGAAAAACATCCATAGGTGTGGCCAGTTAGCTCAGCTGGTTAGAGCATGGTGATAATAACACCAAGGTTGCCAGTTAGATCCCCGCATGGGCCACTGTGAGCTGTGCCTTCCATCAAAAAGAAGGAAAGAAAAAAGAAAGAAAGGAGGGTGGGAGGGAGGGAGGGAGGAGGGAGGCTAGCAGCAGGCCCAAGAATAAATTATAGCACTGTTGGGTGAAAGAACAGAATATCTACAGCCCTGAGAACTGGAGAGACAGTTCCTGAGAGGGGGACAAACACTGTGGTTGATCCAGTGACAAGGGAAGAGATATAGGGATGAGGCAACTGTAGTTTGGGAGTCACCATTACATGGAAGAGAGCAAAGCCATAAACAAACCACTGGCCTCTCCCAACCCACCCTGATCCCAGCAGTGTCACATGGGTTGCTGAGGCTCACAGCTCTGCATCTGGCTGCAGGGGCAGTGCTTGGATTCCAGGGGCTCAGAACCCCATCACCCACATTCTCCCACAGAGGGTGGTGCCCTGAGACCAAAGTGATCTGGTCACAGAGGAGACACAGACCCCCCTCGCCCCCCATGGATACTTCCAACTCAGTAAGCCAGAACAAGCAAGAAAAAATAAAATGTTTTAGCATTACCTACTATAAAACAAAAAAGAAAAACCGCTTCATGTCAATCTGCTGCAGAATTCATTCAAGTAGATGCTCAGGAAGAGAAATAATCCATAATTTACCATGAACAACCAAGTTAACAAGACAACTCAAGAAGAAAATGAAAAGTCTCCAGAACATAAAATTAAAGATATGGAGATATGTGACTTAAAAGACAGAGAATTCAAAATTGCAGTTCTGAAAAAAAACCAATGTGATGCAAGAAAACTCAGATACAGTTTAATGCACCCAGAAATAAAATCAACAGAAAAATAAATGCTTTACCAAAGAGACTGAAATTTTTAAAAAGAACCAAATAGAAATTCTGGAGCTGAATTACTCAGTAGAAGAAATGAAGAATGAAATAGTGAGCTTAGGAAACAGAACTGACCAAATGGAGGAAAGAAGTAGTGATATCGAAGATAGAAATCTTGAAATAACACAGATGGAAGAAGAGAAACCTGAGAGTTAAAAGAAATGAAAGAACTCTCTCCAAGAACTATCTGACTACATCAGAAAGAGAAATAGAAGAATAGTGGGTATACCAGAAGGAGAAGAGGGGAAGAAGAGCACAGAGAGCCTATTCAAACAAATAGTCGACAAGACCTTCCTGAACCTATGAAAAGAACTTGATCATCGAATCCAAGAAGCAAACAGAACACTTAATTATCTCAGTCTTAAAAGGCCTTCTCCAAGACACATTATATTGAAACTGTCAAAAATTAAGGACAAAGAAAAATGTCAAGGCAGCCAGGAAAAAGAAGACTGTAACCTACAAAGAAAAGTCTATTATATTATCATTAGATTTTTCCTCAGAAATTACAAGCTAGGAGAGGGAGAAGTCAAATATTCAAACTATTGAAAGAGAGAAATTACCACCCAAGAATATTATATAAAGCAAATTAATCCTTTAGATGTGAAGGAATAATTAAGACCTTTCCAGATATACAGTGGCTGAGGGAATTTTCCACCACAAGGCCTGAATTACAGGAAATGCTGAAGGAGGTTGTTCTACCTGAAACAAAAAGACAAGAGGGAAAAAAAACACACACAAAAACTATGAGTAAGATGACCAACAGACAGACAGAAGCAGGAAATGGCAGCCCCTACTCAAGTAGGGCACTATACACTTAAACATAACATAAAGAGTAAAGAAGATAAAACTTGAAAAACAGAAGACAATTTGCTACTGCAATTCATAAATGAACTCAGAGCATAAAGAGGGAGAATTTGTGACAACAAAAACATAAAAGGGGAGGAGGTAAGTGACTGAATTTTCAAAAGGGAATGGAGATAGGATGCATGCTTAATAAAAATGACCACTGTATATATGAAACTTTCTTTTACATAAACTTAATGGTAATCACTCAAAAAAAAAAAAAATCTAGAACTAAGACACATCACATTAAAAAAGAAGAAATAAAGGAAAATGTCATAGAATACCAAGAAATTAAAATAAGTGACAGAAGCACAAAGGCAAAGAAACAATGGAGACACAGAGCTAACAGAATACAAAAGGTAAAATGGCTATAGGAAATCTTCCTATATCAATAATCATCCTATATGGACTGAATTCATGAAGTAGCAAGATTGGATCAAAAAGAAAACAAACAAACAAACAAGAGACACATTTCAGCTGGAAGGACAAATATAGACTCAAAGGAAAAGGGTGGAAATGATACTCCAAACAAGTGGCATCTAGAGAAAAACAAGTGTACTAAACTTATATCTGATGAAACAAACTTCAGGACAAAAAAAGGTAAGAAGAGACAAAGATGGACATTTCATAATGATAAAGGGGAAAATACAGCAAGAAGACATAACACTTATCAATATATATGCTCCCAATCAGGAAGTACCGATATGTATATAGCAACTACTAATAGAACTAAAGGGAAAAATTGACAAAAATACAATTATAGTAAGGGACCTAAATACACCATTGACAGCTATGGATAGATCATCCAAACAGAAAAATCAATAAGGAAATAGCTTTAAATGACACATTAGACTAAATGGAAATAATTGACATTTACAGTCTTTTGCCCCAGAACACCAGACTATATACATTATTTTATAATTCATGTGGAACAATCTCAAGGATAGACCATATGTTGGGCACAAAAATAGCCTCAACAAATTTAAGAGGATTGAAATCATACCAAGCATATTCTTTGATCACAGGCTTTGAAATTGGGTATCAACTGCAAGAAGAAAGCAGGAAGAACCATAAATAAGTGGAGGTCAAACAACATGCTACTAAAGAACTACTGGGTCAAAGAAGAAATAAAAGGAGAGATCAAAAGATTCATAGAAACAAATGAGAATGAAAATAATAACAAATCGAAATTATTGGGATACTGCGAAAGCAGTATTAGAGGAAAATTTAAATCATTACAGGCCTATCTCAAGTAATAAGAAAAATCCAACTTGCTACTACATCTTAAAGAACTAGGAAAAGAAGACAAATGAACCCCAAAATCAGCAGAAGGAAGGAAATAATAAAGATTAAAACAAAGTTAAATGAAATAGAGAACAAAAAGACAATAGAAAAAATAATGCAACAAAGGCCTGGTTCTTTGAAAAGATTAATAAAATTGACAAACCCCTGGCTAGACTCACTAAAGAAAAAAGAGACAATACACAAATAAAATCAGAAATGAAAGATAATAAATTACAACAGATACGACAGACATTCAAAGGATCATGTGAGAATACTGTGAAGGACTGTATGTCACCAAACTCAACAACCTAAAAGAAATGACAAGTTCTTAGAAATATATAACCCTTCTAGACTGAATCACAAAGGACTGAACATCTAAATTTATGGGCTTCTAGACCCCTTTCTATCTTTGGAAGCCTTCCTTTCACATTTAATATAAGACCTAGCCTGATACATGTTTTCTCAACACTGGCCTCAAAATCAATTTCCTCTAGTAGCATTTACTAATTAAACTGTATTACTGATGTAGGAATGTTTTCTTTGTGCCGGTCGAAGCCGCCTGAAGCCGAAGAAGGGGCACACGGACCAGGGAAAGGCAACAAGTTGCAAGAGAGGATAGTTTATTAAAGCAAGAGAAAAGTTACAGCTCCCAAGAGGGAGGGGGTACCCAAAGCTGGGATGCCCACTAGCTAAGGCAAAAGCTTTTATTTATATATTTCTATTTCTACCCGGGAGGGGAATGTTGGAATACTGGTGCCTACCAGTATGATGTTTATCAGATCCCCTGTGCTGCTTCAGCCTAGGGGAGACTTTTGAAATGTTCTGGTTGACCCAGAGCATGATTAAGGTCTTTGCCCTGTAGGAGGAGATTATGTTGAGGCTTGAAAGACATGGTCAGTTCAGTTTTCTACTCAGTCTACCAGGGAATACCTAACTGCCTGATGTCATAATAACCTGTCTCATTACTTTGTGGATATTGTGGTACAACGGTAAAAAAACAACAACAAAAAATCAGCTTCTATATGTTCTCATTTCTATTTGCATATACGTAAAACCAATTATTTTAGAGTGCAGACATGTATCTTATAATTCTTCTGTAACCTTTTCAACAAATGTAGATTTACTCTTTGAATAATTAAGCTCAAAATGAGCATTAACAAATTCAAAGTCAATGAAAACAGAAGGAAAATACTTAAATACAAAAAGACTTCAAAATAAATAAGAAACAAAAGTTACTTTAAAATAAAATTTTAAAGCAATATAAACTAATCACTACAAATTTAATGACAGGAGAAATGATAGTTTAAACATTAAAAAGAGTAGATAAAAATGACTCTTCTTGTTCATGAAAATAACACACATGAAGAAAATCCAAATGATTTTTAAAAATGCAATGAACTTGATGTAGCTAAATACAAGATACATAGAGAAAAATAGGTACATCTCTCCATACAAGCAATTGACACCTAGAGCCAGGTGATACTTAATTCTCAATAGTAAAAAAACAAATAAAAAAAATAACACTTAACTTTAATGAGAAAATGGCATATATATATTTTAAATTATAAACCCTTGAAGAATACAAATTAAGATTTGGTCAAATGGAAAGAGATATTTTCTTAATTCATGGGTGAATTTTACATCAAACCGGTATACATTTTCCTAAAATCAATATATAAATTTAATGCAGATTTAGTTAGAATACTTAGAATTTTTTAATTGATTGAAAAATATTTTCTAAACTTTATAAGGGAGAATACCTGAACAAACCAAGGAAATTATGAAACAGGATAATATTTCATTTGCCTTACTAATAAACATTATAAAAAACACACTGAAATGAATCCAGATTTAAACAAAAACAACAAAACAAAACAAAAAAAGAAATTTAATAGAAAATCCAGTACAAGATGATTACAAAAATAAGAAATTTTTTCCCTACAATAAATAGAATGCTTTAATTTGGTTGCTAATAGAAAATTTGTTAATAAATGACTTTTGTAAAAAAAGGAAAGCCATTTCAAAATAAAGTGGAATTTTAGCTTAAACCTTTACAAATGAATTTCCAAAAAGATTAACACATCTATGCACAAAATGTAAAATACAATTATTAGAAAAATTGTAGAAAATAAATCTAGCATTCTCTTTTTCTTTTCTTTTTTTAAATTAAAGTTTATTGGGGTGACAGTTGTTAATAAAGTACGTAGATTTCAGGTGTACAATTCTGTAATACATTATCTATATCTCACATTGTGTGTTCACCACCATTCTCTTTCCATCACCATATATTAGACCCCTTTTACCCGCTTCTGTAGCCCCCCACCCTGTTACCCTCTAGTACCCCCTATACTATTGTTCATGTCTATGAGTTTTTCTTTCTTCATTTATTTATCTTGTTCTTTTGTTGTTTTTGGTTTATATACCACATATCAGTGAAATCATAAGTTCTCTACTTTTTCTGTCTGACTTATTTCGCTTAGCATTATAATCTCAAGATCCATCCATGTTGTGATAAACGGTACTATTTCATCTTTTCTTATGGCATAATAGTATTCCATTATATATATATATATATATATATATATATATATATATATATATATATATGCCACAACTTCTTTATCCATTCATCTATCAAAGGACATTTTGGTGGTTTCCATGTCTTCACCACCGTAAATAAATCTGCAATAAACATCGGAGCACACTTGTCTTAATGGATAAATGTTTTCAGATTTTTTGAGTAGATACCCAGCAGAGTGATTGCTGGGTCATATGGTAATTCTATTCTGAATTTTTTGAGGAACCTCCATATTGCCTTCCATAGCGGCTGCACCAATCTGCATTCCCACCAACAGTACATGAGGGTTCCTACAGCCTCTCCAACACGTGTTACTATTTGTCTTATTGATGATAGCCATTCTTACTGGTGTGAGGTGATATCTCATTGTGGTTTTTATTTGCAGTTCTCTGATGATTAGTGATGTTAGGCATTTTTTCATATGTCTATTTGCCATTTGTATGTCCTCTTTGGAGAAATGTCTCTTCAGGTTCTCTGCCCTTTTTTCAATGAGGTTGTTTTTTGTTTTTGTTTTGGTTGTTGTTGTTGACTTGTGTGAGTTCCTTGTATATTTTGGATATTAGACCCTTATCAGAGATGCTGTAGGCAAAAATTCTCTCCCATTTAGTAGGTTGTCTCTTTATTTTGTTGATGGTTTCTTTTGCTGTGCAGAAGCTTTTAAGTTTGATATAGTCTCATTCATTTATTTTAGCTTTTACTCCCCTTGCCTTTGGAGTCAAATTCATAAAATGCTCTTTGAACCCAAGATCCATAAGTTTAGTACCTATGATTTCTTCTATGTAGTTTATTGTTTCAGGTCTTATGCTTAGGTCTTTGATCCATTTTGAATGAATTTTGGTGCATGATGATGGATTTTGATCCAGTTTCATTCTTTTGCATGTGGCTTTCCAATTCTCCCAGCACCATTTATTGAAGAGGCTGTCTTTTCTCCATTGTATGTTTTATGCTTCTTTGTCAAAAATTATCTGTCCATATTTATATGGTTTTATTTCTGGGCTCTCTACTCTATTCCATTGGTCTGTGTGTCTGTTTTTCTGCCAATACCATGCTGTTTTTATTATTGTTGCCCTGTAGTACAAGCGAAAGTCATGGAGTGTGATACCTCCAGCATTGTTCTTTTTTCTTAGGATTGCTTTGGCTATTTGGGGTTTTTGTGATTCCATACAAATCTGATCTGATTCCATACAAAATCTGATGATTTTTTGTTATATTTCTTTTAAAAATGCCATTGGGATTTTGATGGGGATTGCATTAAATCTGTATATTGCTTTGGGTAATATGGCCATTTTAGCTATGTTGATTCTTCCAATCCATGAGCATGGAATGTCTTTCTATTTGTTTGTGTCTTCTTCAATTTCTTTTAAAAATATCGTAAAGTTTTCAGCATATGGGTCTTTCACATCCTTAGTTAAGTTTATTCCTATGTATTTTATTATTTTTGTTGCAATTGCAAAAGGAATTGTTTTTTAAATTTCTTTTTCTGAAATTTCATTGTTAGTATTTAGGAATGCAATGGACTTTTGTATGTTGATTTTTGTAGCCAGCAACTTTACTTTATTTGTTTATTGTTTTTAATAGCTTTTTGGTGGAGTCTTTAGCTTTTTTTATACATAGCATCATGTTATCTGAAAAAGTGACAATTTAACTTCTTCATTCCCTATTTGGATGCCTTTTATTTCTTTCTCTTGCCTGATAGCTCTGGCGAGGACTTCCAACACTAAGTTAAAAAGCAGAGGTGATAGGGGACAGCCCTGTCATGTTCCTGAACATAGAGCAAAGGGGTTCAATTTTTCACTGTTAATTATGATATTACAGTAGGGTTTGGCATATATGGCCTTTATTATATTAAGGTCTTTTCCTTCTATATCTATTTTATTAAGTGTTTTAATCATGAATGGATGTTGTGTGTTGTTAAATGCTTTGATGCATCAATTAATATAATCATACGATTTTTGTCCTTTATTTTGTTTATGTGATGTATCACATTGATGGATTTGCGGATGTTGAACCATCCTTGTGCCTCTGGGATGAACCGCACTTGGTAGTGATGAATATTTTTTTTAATGCATTGTTGCATTCAATTTGCTAGAATTTTAGGATTTTTGCATCTGTTTTCATCAGAGATATCATCTGTTATTTTATTTTATTGCGTTATCCTACCCAGGTTTTGGGTATCAGGGTAATGTTGGCCTTATAGAATGAGTTAGGGAGTATTGTACCTTCTTCAATTTTTTGGAATAGTTTGAGTAGGACAGGTATTAGTTTTGGTGGAATTACTAGTGAAGCCATCTGGTCCCGGACTTTTGGGAAGGTTTTGGATGACTGATTCAATTTCCTTACTGATGATTGGTCAATTTAAATTTTCCAGCTGTTCATGATTCAGCCTAGGGAGGCTGTATGTTTCTAAGAACTTGTCCATTTCTTATAGGTAATGGAATGTGGTGGCATATAGTCCTTCATAGTATTCTAAGATGATCCTTTTTATTTCTGTGGCATCTGTGATAACTTCCCCTCTTTCATTTCTGATTTTGTTTATTGGAGTCTTTTTTTCTTTTTTCTTGGTGAGTCTAGCCAAGGGTTTGTCAATTTTATTAATCTTTTCAAAGAACAAGCTCTTTGTCACATTAATTGTTTCTATTGTCTTTTTGTTCTGTTTCATTTAGTTCTGCTCTAATTTTTATTATTTCCTTTCTTCTGCTGACCTTGGGTTTCATTTGTTCTTCTTTGTCTAGTTCTTTAAGGTATAATGTGAGGTTTTGTATCTGGGATTTTTCTTTTTTCTTTAGATATTCCTGTAATGATATAAATTTCCATCTTAAAACTGCTTTTGCTGCATCCCCAAAATTTTGGAGGAAGAATTTTCATTCTTATTTGTTTCTATGTATCTTTTGATCTCTCCTCTTATTTCTTCTTTGACCCTCTTTCTTTAAAATATGTTGTTTAATCTCCACACATTTGTGGCTTTCCCTGCTTTCTTTTTTCAGTTGATACCCAATTTCAAAGTCTTGTGATCAGAGAATATGCTTGGTATGATTTCAATCTTCTTAAATTTGCTGAGGCTAGTTTTATATCCCAAGATATGGTCTATCCTTGAGAATGTTCCATGTATACTAGAAAAAGGCAAAAAATCAAGCATTAGCTTCAGGTCCATGTTGCTAATATCTTGTTTTATTATGCTATACTGACTATATTATTTTTTTAAAAAATTCTTTATATTTTCAAATGTTGAAAGGTTGAAATATTTTTGCAACTTATCCACTTTTAATATTACTCTGACTATAGAAGCTAAGCAAGATTTATTAATTTATTGGCATTTCCCATAATTACCATATTTGACTAGTGTTTTAAAAATAAAACCTACTGTTTTCCATGTTGTAAAATTTTATTCACAGTGAATTGAATCTAACATTTTGAACAGAAAGGCCATTATCTCTGAGTTTCCTTTATATTCAAACCAGGATATAAATCCCTTAATTAGGCCATAGGATTAAAAATTTAAAATAGAGAAATTTAGTTTAAAATAGAGCAATTTAAAGCTGGGGGAAGAGAGAGAGTGCTTTAATCTAGAGTGATACACATTTTAATTTAATCTATTGAAACGTCCTTGGAAAAATACCAAATAAAAACAGGTATTCCAGAGTCTTTACTATGTTTTATGCACATGCTCAGAAAGGTTCTTCGGAAACAGGAACTTGAATAATGGGCAGAATTTGAATAGTGCATGTTGGGGGGAAGGCATTCCAGAAGGAAATAAGTAATAAATTGAAGGAGAAGTAGCTCAGTGATTATTTTTTATCTAAGGCTGACATTGCTTATTAAATCTGGTATATGCTATTTAGAGATATTTCATTTGCCTTATTTTTAGAAACATGCCTCTATTTTATACCAAAATAACTCTGTGTTTAAAACATTTATGTATTACTTTTATTACAAAATAATATGTGCCATACATTCCCTGAAATGAAAGTATCATTAAAATAGATCCTAGGAAATATTTGCCTCATGATTTCTGGTGCCAAGTGAAGCCAGTGTGTTTGAATCAATGGGAGTTACTTGATTAATAAGCAACAATTAAATGCAAAATTAACACATTTTGATATACAATTATGTTTCTTAATTGGAAACATGCACAAGAAAACACTCTGAATTTTTAAGTTTTGTTTTTAAAATAATGTGTCCATTTACAAAAATAATTGCCTAACCCAAGACTAGCCAGACAAACATCATTTCCTGATTCCAGACATATTGATACAAAGGAAAAATTCAATCACTCAGGAAAAACATTTTGCTTAAACAGTGAAATAGCCACTTGTTGGCTATTTTTTTATCAGGATGTTGGACATCATTCAGACTCATCTGTAGAATAATAGTTTAAAAGTTTAATAGTTTTAAAGTTCTATTTTTTTCTTTCAAGAGTTTGATTTAGAGCACATTTTATTACTCTTCTATAACAAATAATAGGACAACAGGTGAAATACATCAATCTAGAACTGTTCCTATTACTTTCAGTAGTAAGATTCCTACCTGGTGTCTGTGCTCATTAAGAAGCAAATACATGCTAGTCTATTTCAAATATATTTTCTGGAACATCCATGTACGCACTAGGGAACCATCAACTGACACTCACATTGCTCTACAAGAGCTAATTAACCATGCCACAGTAAGATGAAAAAATGATTTCTATTCTATTAATGCATAATAATAAAAGAAAGAAAAGCTAGAAGTGTCTATTAGGTTTAAATAATGTTACTGTTTGAGTTTGATTCTGGAAAAAAGTCAAATCTTCTGAAAATATATACTCTTCTTTTGGAGAAATTGTAGAGGAAACCAGTATGTATTTCCAGGTATAAATAATTATAGCATTAGTAATCAGGAAAAAACAAACAAACATGCATTATAAATTAATGTCTTCCTTTTTTTTCCCCCTCCCTTCATTCTTTCCTCTTTCGCTCCCTTCTCCCCCATCCCCCTTCTTGTTCTCTCCCTTAAGCCAGGATTGATTTATTGATTTCCAACTAGGAGGATCAGTTTAAGTCAGCTTTCCAAGAAAGGAGCTGCTGTAAAAGAAATTTAAAAGCCTATTTATTTCTACACTTATATAAATAAGAAAATAACTGCTGATTTTAAAATTTATGGGAAATATTTAAATAACTGTAGCGGTCTATGTAATGCTTTACAAGCAGGATGCCAAACGTTGGAAAGACAGATCACATGGAGGTGACTGGTCCGTGCAGCAATGGCTTCCTGGAGCAGATGATGGGTGCAGGTAGTGGCAGTGGCAGTGAGTGTGGCAGCCTCATGTGATGGGCAGGCCTGGCAGAAGTAAGTTCAAGCTTGAAGCAGAAACTACTGATTGAGTGCTAATGGTAGGCCTGCACTGTACTAATAAGCAGGTTACAGATAGTATTTTGTGTGTTTTTTTTTAATTTAACAGCAGCTCAGTGAAATAGGAATCATTATGAGACATCTGAGGTTCCAAGAGGCTAAATATTTTGTCCAAGGTCTCAAATCGGGATAGTAGGAAGATCTAGGCCAGGCTGGTTCCCATTCCCTATTGTTAAATACCCTGGTGTGCTGCCCCTGCTTAATCCAACAGGGGGGAATACTGCAGTAGATCAAATTAGAACTGGAAGTAGGGGCCAGGCTGTAACCAAAGCTAAATATTGAAAAATAGGTTTGTGGCTTTGTCATGTAGATAATAAGGGAAATTATATATATGTCCTTGAAGAAAAGTCATGTCATCAAAACAAAATACCTACTTCCCATATCTGGAGTCTTTCCTCTGCTCCCAAAGGTTATAGGGGTAGGTCACAAAACAGCTAGTGCTATCTGCTAGTTGATAATTAGATATTCACCGGAAGCTAGCTAAGTGATATATCATAATCAAATGAATACCCAGGGCTACTGAAGGCATGGAGACCTATGCATGGCATATCTACTCTTTACCTGGGCAGAAACAATCTAGATAGCTACTATGCATTTATGTAGTTTAGTACAGAAGACAGAGTATGATGGATAAAGCAGTGAATGGGAACTAAATAGTCACTGAACTAAATCCTTTATAGAAATTATCATATTTAATCATAGCAACTTTTAATAATGTATATACTATTATTATCTCCATTTTCCAGTGAAGCTACTGAGGCTTAAAAGCTGTAATAACCTGCCCAAAATCATGTCATTGGTAAGTGGCATACTGGAGGTTTGAGCACATTTTGTCTCCAGAACCACATTTTTAATTCCCCTCACTGCATTTCCTCCTACATTCCTCTTCCTTATATGAAGTAGAATATCCCATTTACCTTACAACTCTATACCTATGGACTGTGAGAGGGAATTCTTAAGGTTAAATGAAAATGTAGTGTTCCAAATGGTCTTATAAAAATAACAGGAAGAGAGCTTTGTGAAAATATGAAAATGGAACTTCACTGTTGTATTTTGCAAGCAATGCATACAGGATATAAGCCGACATCTATTTTATATAAATACTGAAATTATTTTTCAAAGCAAATGTTAAGACATTTTGGAAACACTGACATCACTCTTATTTGTAGTGGTTTTACTTATTATTGTCATATATCTGATAACATGTTTACCTAATAAATCAAAGTATTGAATTTATAATTTTCATAAAAATCATAGAATATTAGACATATTTCTTGGAAACCAGTCATCACCATTGTGTTGGCTTTCACAGCAGAGCTGGAAATTGTTCTGTGTCTTTTAAATGAAACATTTTTTTTAGTAAGGGATGGCTTCCTGACAGTTATTTATCTTGAGAGATTATAAACCTTTGTATTAATTGCATATTTTGTAAAAATGTCAGTTACTGATTCAGTTTTGATAAATCTATTCATGTCCTGTCGAAGCTTTAGGTGAGTGAAGTTATTACTTGTCATCAGTCTTCTTTGGTTGACCCCTGAAAAGTGAAAATCAGATGTCATGAGAAAACCATTTTTTTTCTTATTGAGTCTTTAAAAGACAACAAACGTATACTTGTGCTGTTTGACAAATCTATGAAGGTAATAGAAATATTAACAACAAAATTTGAGCCAGCTTTGTTCCCTCTTACTTATCTGAAAATTTTAAACTATGTAGATATCAAAATTAAATGTAATTAATAAGGGTAAGATTTCTTTTGCACACATCCCTTGTTGATTTAAGCCCTAACCATTAGGACATTCAGTTCAGCAGTATAGATGTTCTTATGCATTAATTTGATTTCTTATGCATAACTGCTTGTGGAGGTTACTTTACAATGCACAGATAACGTAATGTGTATCTGTCAATTAATAAGATTCACTTATTTTTACATGTTTTTTGTATTTTAGATAATACAAATTTCTTTCCTGCAGATGAGCTCATTTAGTGATCATGGATCCCTTCTTTCCTAACTGAAGTTACTTGATGTCTACATACATGTAGCCAAATCACCATCATAGCCTCTGAGATTAGTTACTGTTACAGTGAGATAGGGGCGTCATTAACTAACTCAATCTTTCCAAACCTGTTTCCTTATCTCTTTGTTTCAGTACAAATACTTTTCAGGGTTGATGTGCATATTGATAAATCATCATTATTATTAGTGCTAGTTCATCAATAACAGAGAAGTATCTCCAAGAAAATTTTGCTTTACTCCCATGTTAAAATTATGTGTCTTTTCCTCTAACAAGATACCAATTCCTGAATCCCAGTCCTGATGCATCACTTGGTCCTTCCCATCATAGCACTTTGCCTGGCATTTCTTTTTCTTCTCTGCCCAGGGATTGAAGATATGCCCAAGAATTATAAACCTATGCAGGAGTCTTGCTTATCTGTTACATAATTATCTGCCAATTAACTGCTTACCTGAAATTTTGCACATGGTCCGGTCTTAGATTTCTCATCACCATAGTATCACCACCTCTCAGGCCACTTCTAAGGCTTCCTTAATATCCCTTTGAGAATCCTGGCCCCAGGAATTCTACAAGTAATGCCCCCTAACCATTGGGTCAGAAGTCATTTTAGTCAATTACTTTCATCATTCTTGGAAATGGTTTGGTTGTCTCCCCACACCTAATTCATTAATTCAGCTCTTGATTTCTTGCCACCACAACTCATTCCATTGAGAAAGTGTAAAATGATCTGTCATTTGGGGACTGATTCTTTTTATAATTAAAATTATTCTTTTGGATGGGTCAGGAATTAAGTCTCTAAGGATTGGTCTAGTCAGGCAGACAAGCTAGGTGGTAATAAACATATTCCTGGAGAAAAATGTAGGACTAAATGGAATTATCTCTAAATAGAATGATTTCTTTTCCATTAATTTCTGTGACACGATGACATGTCAGTAGATCCTTAATGGATGAATAATTTTAGCACCAATTTGTAATCATTTTTTCCAAAGATAACTTAAATGCATTTTCCAGCCTGCCAATAATCTGTCACAAATGTACTGCCTGGCTTCTTGTTTGGTTTGTAAAGTTCTTTTTTGACTTTCCGTATGACAAGAAATCATATAAAAGCAGTCATATGAAAAAAAGATGACCAATTATGACTATTACATATCCTGGTTCCCAATTTCTTCATCTATTCACATATATTAGTGTCATTAATATTAAAGGAAAATTAAATTTTCCTGGTTGTTTTCTTTAGAATAATTGTTAGTTCCTTCAACTTTTAGGAAATAAGTTAAATTACCTCAGGCTTAATGAGGCCTCATGGGAGTATAAAAATACTCTTCAATTAAGATAGATGAAAATTGTTGCAACAAATTCATGGAATTATTTAAAATTTGTATATTTCTAGAGTATATATTGTAAGGATAGGGGCTAAAAAAAAAAAAAAAAAAGGAAAAACTTACAGGCCTACTTGGGCCAACTAGGTAATAATATACAATAATGAGAGTTAAGTGCTAGACTATTAGGGATTGAGCTATGTAGTGAACTGTAGAGCTTATACCCTACTTAAAATAGCCAAGTACTCTCCCATTTCAGAAGATTGTTGGGAAGCAAGAATTCCAGGCCAGTGATGTCAGGTCTTCAACTTTTAAAATGAGACCAGAAACAAAGGGGGAGAAACAGAATATCCAAACATTATGAATTTTTAAAAACTTCCAATTTTAAATGTTAGTAAAACAAAAGATATGGAAATACCAAATGCAGTTTTCAACCTCTGGAATATATTTAAAATGTTGACTCACATGCACTTTAGGTGTTTTTTTGTATTATTGTTTTCAGATTATGTTTACAATATAATTGAATTTTTAAAAATCACAACAGTTTTGTTTCTTTCATTTATCTCTCAGTATATATTAGTACAGCCCACCTAGGCACATATATCCAAAACCTACAGAGGAAGTATAGAAGAATATAAAAATAAGAATATTTGAGTTCTTTGAGAAAAGGAAAAAAAAAAAAGAAAAAAAAACTGAGGGAAGCCTGCTCAGCATGAGCTCATATCCAGTTTGCAGTCCTCACAGAAGTTTTTTTATTTTTTTATTTTTTTTTTATTTTTTGTCCCCCCACCACAAAAATAAAAAAATAAAAACAATAATTATAATAATAAGCAAAAGAAGCAAGTCTGCTTTGCACCATCTTTCTTAGGACTCAGATGATTTTGTTCTATTAATTTCACAGGGACCAAAAATTAATTGAAGTATTCCCAAATGGCATGACTTAATTTTGAAATATGTGCATATATTTTTAAAGACTCCAAAAGTAATCTGCTGGCCATCCACGAAAAGTAACACCAAAGGTGAAAATTAACAGAAGTTGCTTAGTTAGCACTTATTTCTCACAGTTAGCTTAACAGAGTTCAGTATAATTATATAACATTATTATGGGTATAAAAGAGCTGTGACTGATTATAAGAAAAAATCGGTGTTCTAGTCTTAAATATCCCAACTTAAGCATTAGTGGCCTTGAGCAACCATGAACCGATGTGAAAAGAAACTTCTGCCCATATTTTCAAGAATTAGTTCATTTTCCTTATATTTTTCATCTGTTATCTCTTGGTTGTTGGTCTTCACTGGAGTTTATATTTGTTAGCAAAATCCAAACATATAAGCTCATAAGAGGAATTGAATCATAGTTTGTGTATACAGAGCCACAGAAATAGCAGACGCTAAGGAAAAGGCCAGTGAACACCAATGGTCGATGTATGTGTTAATTTTAACTATGTTTAAAGAATAGCCTGACCAAATTTCTGGAAATTACTTTGGTATATTTCAATTTTTTGTCAGCTAAATTTTCAGGATAAAATGAAACATAATTTTCAGTTATTTCACATATTATATAATTAATATATTGTGTAAGTATATGCCATACATTTCGTATATAATATTAGTGTATTATATAAATGATCCACAGTAGATACTTAAAGAATATTTATTCAAAACTCATGGGTTATATAAAAAAGAAATGCCAAAAATTCATATCAGGGCGTCCACAAGATTTTCTCTTCTGTATTTTTTTCTATTTCATTTGTTTTTATTATTTGTATTATTTTTTAAATGTTTATTTTAGTTTAATGTGCTGTTATTTTTCTAATATCTTAAAACTGAAGGGAAATTATTGACCTTTTGCCATTCTTCCATACTCATTTAAGAGTGCATTTGAGATGCTTTCCGTAAGTACTGCTATGGCATATTTTCATTACCATTCATTTAAAAATATTTTCTGTTTCTATTTTAATTTTATCTTTGACTTATTGGTTATTTAGAAGGATCATTTACTTTCTAAGTAATTGGGATTTTCTGCTTATATTTGTGTTATTGATTTCTGGCCTAAATTTTCTGTGTTAGGAGCATAGACTCTGTATGAGCTTAATATTTTGAAGTTTGTTGAGACTTGCTTTATAGCCTACCATATGGGCAATTTTGGTAAATGTTCAATGTGCACTTATAAGGTTGTTGGGTATAGTTTTCCATGTTTGTCAAATTGGTCAATTTTTAAAATTATCTTATTCAAGCGTCTATGTCTTTATGTTTCTTTTTCTACTTATTCTATTAGTTACTGAGAGGGGTTTCTCGAAATTTTCACCTATGACTGAATTTACATATTTCTTTGTACTTTCAGTTTTTACTTTATAAGTTTGAAAGCTATCTCATTTCACTAGAGATCTGGGAGTTTTGTCTGTTTGGTTTAACCACTTACCCCAACAGCCACCCAGTGACTGCTATACAGTACATATTCTGTGGTTATTTTTGGGGGTGTGAAATGAATGAATGTGAGAGTGAGAAAAGGTATCCAATGGTAAATTCCAGAAAATGTGCATTAAGTAGCATAAAGTGAAATTTAACCAATTGTCAAATAAGTTAAAATGATTTTCCCAGATTCTGCCTAGATGGAAGCTTTTACATTTCCCGTACATAGTAGATAGTCAATGATGAGAGTACTATTTTTTTTCCCTCCACCTGGAAGCATATTAGCCTTCTGTATGTGCTTTCATCAACTGGATTACCATCACTGATATATACAGCAGATAGAATGAACCTAGACACACACCCAGACCCATATGCAAAAAACACATATTTGACCTACATTCAAGAAATGTTCACCATCTTTTTTCTTACTGGAAAACTTACAATTCTCTGAAACTTTGCTTATTGATCTATTCTCCAGAGATGATGCTATTAAACTTGCTCTTCCAGCCTTTATTACCTGACATCTCTATATTCAGGACCTGAGAAATGCCTATTATTTATTATATTCAAAAATGTTTCCAGCCATCTCTCATTACTATCTGCATTGAAGTATGGACCAGAGTAGAGGTTTTCAAATGGTTGGGTCCCTGAACTCTTTTACAATCTTCAACATTATTGAGCTCTCCTAAGAGTTTAAGTTTATAAAAGTTATATATGTCCTCATTGATTATAGCAGGATTAAAACAGAAACATTTAAAAGATAAAATAAAATATTTTATTAAGAATAATTTTTTTCAAAAAAAAAAAAAAGCAAATAGTGGAAAGAGTGTCATTGTTCTATATTTTTTCACATCCATTAATGGCTAATTCAGTAGAAGACTGGTGGACTCTCATACCTGCTTAAGTTTTCAGTCTGTCACAATATGTTGTTTTAGTTGAAATTGTTTTAGGAAGAAAATATGGCCTTATACATATATATAATTGGAAAAGGGGATGCATTTTAAAAGCCTTTTCAGGTAATTGTGGATAATCAAAATTTTACCCAAATTTGACATGTGATAGTTTCATAATAGTTGCAATGTGGAATCTGAAACCATTTCAGTAAAATTTTCATACTTTATTATAGTTAAATAAAGCCAATCTTACATTTTAATTGGGTCTTTTTTCCATGCATGGTTTTGTACCATACATTGCTTACTATTTGGAAAACATTGCTTCACTAATGCAGATCTTCCCAGTGTTAAAATTCGCTATAACTTAAAAGAAAAAGATCACATTTTTTCATATTACCATTGATCTCATCATAAACATTTTTTATGTTTTAGGAACTTGTAAAGCTCATTGTAACACATACAAGTTTTCCAAAATTTAAAGTTTTACTCAAAACTTATATATTTTCATTGTCATAAAAACAACTGTCATATTATTCTTGATGTCCTAATTTGCTTATTTTTGAGAAGTGTCTCCTAAATACCAAATCTGCTCTAACATAATTTATTTATCCACAATTATTTCAAGTTAAAAATGGTATTTCAAGTTAAAAATTAAAAGAAATACTAAATCAGCTTACAAGTTATACCAGTGCTTTTCTGAAGAATATTACACTTCTGTATTTCACAAAAGTACTTTATGTATACTTCCCATTTCATAAAAATATTATTAAAAAGACATTCACCCAAGTTTTAAATTTAATAAAATTAGTAAGTGTTACAGGTACATCAGTGTTGAATAAAATTGCCTCTTTTTTTCTGCAAATGGATGATAGTGGAGAATTCAATAACTATTAAGTCAGTTACCCCTGTCTTTATTTGTGCCAAAAGGCCAGCTGTTTTATTCATCATTCCTTTTGCACCATCAGTTCACATTTCAATACAGTGAAAACAGAAAATAATTTCTTAGTATGATTATGAAAATAATTGTAATGATTTCATAGATTCCTGAATGGGCCTCCGGGCTCCCCAGGGATTTTCTGACCACACTTTGAAAAACCACTGGATTAAGACAGCCACCTCATGATGGTCAGCTGTTTGGCTTCGGTCTGGGCAGAGAAGCAAATTTCTAATCTCCTTTCTTAAAAGTTAGGAATTATTCTTTTTTAGGCTCATTTTAATTTAATTTAAGATTGTGTGTGCAGAATTTGAGCTTATGAATATAAACCACCTAAAACAATGGCTAGCACAGGCAGACACTCAGAAAATGTTGGTAATGATGACAGTGTAAATAGCAGTAACTATTATGGATATTTACTTTCAAAAGTATTTGAATTATAAGTTCAATTTTGCCACTAGTAATACAGTTCTTTAATTAGCAGTAAGGCATTTTCATGTTGGGATCATTTTCTTGCATTCTTCAGTTATACTTTTTGCTGATCTATGTTTTCTATTATTTATATACAGTAAATATAATTGCTTGTGAAATTAAAAAAACACAAATGATGTTTTAAAAGGGAGATGCTTTCAATTTGTCAATGCCAAATAAGTACTCAATAATCTGAGATCCTTGCTTCTAAACTTAACTTCACCACCGTGCTCCTATCCTTCACTGTTAATGACTTGTAGGAAGGAAAGAAAATATATAAAAATTTGAATTCAACGTATAGAATTCAAATATGTGCAATATGTTCAAATATCATGGACAATTTCAAAAGTAAGAAGGGAAAAGTTGAAAATAGGGCTATATAATTCCACCATGAATCAAAGTTAAATTCATGTGTGTATTCTAGTGCAGTCCTTATAGTAAAGTTGATGCTTTTACCTCTTTTTCAGTGCTTGGGACAGGTCATTTAGGAAATAAAGAAAAGTAACATCATTAAGTTCCTGAAGGTGCTAGAGACTGTGCTAAATATTTCACCTATGCTATCTTTTTTAATGCTTTCAAAACAAAAAACCCCTGAAAAAAACATAAAATGTTAGAATTTAACATACTACAATGTTGTAATAACGGAGGCTCAAAACATTGATATGGACAAGGTCATCGAGCTTGTATGTGAGAACCAGAATTTAAGCCCTCCTTTGTTGAATGCAAAATCGAACATCTTTTCACTCTACTTCCTATTCCTTCCAGACCTCCCATTCCTCCACCACCTCCACCCCTTATTCTATGCCAATCTTTTATTGACAGTTAGCTGTCCAAATACCCTGGATTATTCATTAAATGCAGTAGATTCGCTTCTGGCCCACTAGGAATAGCATATGTCAGAAACACACCAACATCAACGTGGCTCATTCCTGTCTAGCAACAAGACCTTTTTATTCCTGCATGTATGCAATAGAGATGAAGCACTTAAATGACAGCTCATTCAAATATCTCAATGCAAAATATGCTCTCCTTGTCAAAACTCTCTTCCATATTTTTATCATTTAAAGTTTTCATTTTTGTTTCCTTACTGTCATGACTTCCAAAGACCAGGCATTTCTACAGATTGATTTTGATGCATTTCATAAAACATGGTGTATTAAAGTTGCTTTGCTCATGATTTATGCAGCTTGTCATGTAATGAGTATGACGTAATAGAGAAGATTTCACTCTTGGGTGCTGAAATGAGTCTGCCCCTGAAGAAAGTTAGTCTTGATTAACAAGTGATGAATAACATTTAAATCCTTATTAATGTTGATTATTGTCCTGACAGACATTATCATACATTGTTCGGAAAATAGCCTTAACTTTTTTGCAATGTCACAGAGAGATAGTCTTTAAAAAAATTGTTTTTAAATATTTTGATTCTCCCTATTATAAATAAGTACCTTCATTGTTTTAGTCAACCTATAGTACTACTCAAGATTTAATTTGCTATATTGAAAAATAAACTAAAAACCTACACATCATGTTAAAATTATATTTTCAATGTAATCTTAAATGTATATTTGGTGAAAAATATGTACTCAGTATTTGTTACGGTTACCATTTACAAGGTATAAGACACTGTAGTTGGTGTTTCAGAATGTGGTAAAAGAAGTAAGACAACTTGTCCTTAAAAGTTTGTTTTTAAAAACTAGTAAAATATGTTAACCATTTTATATTAATACAAAGAAAATGGGATTGTGTTATTGTTTTAGGTAGTTGAAAATAAATTATTAGTAAATATGCTTACTCTGGGAGTGTATAATGGAAATCAGTCATTTTTTGTTACAATTTTATCAAAATGGAAAATGCTTCTCTCAATATTTACTCAGCAATCTTTCAGTTACCTAAAGGAACATTGCATCATGGGGTTGCGACTCTTGAAATCAAAAGTCCCTATAAGTAGTTGTCATTCCGTCCAAGTTTTTCATTGCTTTAAAGAACAAGGAAATTATTCAACAGATGAAATTGAAAACGTATGTTTTACTGATTGGATTAGCTTGTCCCATTTGTGAGTCTCCTTTTAGATTTCGTTAGATAAATTAAAGGGGCTTCATATGAAAGGTGGCCTTTGGTAACTTGTTCTTGAAAACCAGAGATAAAGAGAGTCTCAAAAGCCAGACTTTATTAACAATTAGTGTAGTACTCTTGTGTAGGGTTAGTATATGCTGTAAAATCTTATTAGCCTGCGTGTCTTGGATAGCCTCATTTTGTTCAGTCATGTTTCTCCTTAAAATGTTTTTTTAATTAATTAATTTATTTATTATATTGGGGAACAGTGTGTTTCTCTAGGGCCCATACGCTCTAAGTTGTTGTCTTTAACTCTAGTTGTGGAGGGCGCAGCTCAGCTCCAACTCCAGTCGCTGTTTTCAATCTCTACTTGTGGGGAGGTGCAGCCCACTGCCCCATGTGGAAATTGAATCGGCAACCCTGTTGTTCAGAGCTCGCACTCTAACCAACTGAGCCATCTGCGGCCTCTAAAATGCATTTTTAAATGCTTCATCATGAGATACTACTGGATTTTTTTTCTTGGAATTCAAATATGCACTCTGATATTAATCAGAGATGAAATGATCTCCTATACAAATGCGTGCAAATGTGAAAGATACAGAGTTATACCAGTGGATTCTTTTGTTTCGTTATTTTTTTTATTTTTTCTGATTCAGGTAGTAACAGATGTGCTGGCAATTTATTTTATTTCTCTGTGTCCTGTTTTTTTTTTCAAGCTTATTTTACTATGTGTACAACATATGTTGAAAGAAATATTGAATTAATTAAACAAATATGCATTGACCTTTATGTTGGGGATTTAGCTGGAGGTCACCAAAGCCTCCAGCACACCTTCCATAACTTACAAAACAGACAGCTATATACTATGCTGTCATTAATCACAAAGAGCGGGGATATTAAGAACTCTTTCAGATAATCTACTTCTGTGCTAGGCATTTTTTTTTTTAATGAAATACACAAGAAGTAGTTTTGTTTTGTTTTTTTCTTTCTTGTTCAGATGGTTCCCAAACATTGGAATTTGGTCTCTTGTATTCTTGAAACACTTTGATTTTCCTCTGTTTTATTTTCTCCTGAGCGTAAAGATCTCTTTCCATGAACCTCATACCATTTGGCTGTATTTTACTCAGGCTCTTTGCTTTCTAATACTCAACATTTTTATTGCTTTTGGGAAGCATCTATGTTTGGAAGATTATCTGTTCCTTCTAAATAACAGTGTAGTATTGTGGAAAGTTGAAAAACAATGTGCTATAGTAGAATCTGACCTATTTAATCAGGGACCTTTGACATCTTGATTATATTACCTAAACCCCAATTTCCTTATCTATAAAATGGTAACAGTAGTTATATGAAGGCATTTTTCGTGTGTGCAATGACCGTGCACACTATTTTCAGTCTGTGTAGCAGACATTCCATATACAATGTACAGTTAATATATTATTTTAGAAAGCAAGAGACAGTTGAGCAAGTAATCATGCTTTTATTTGGCATGGTGTTAGTGGTTGGCTGGCAGGGAAGGTGAAGGGATGCTGTCTTTCCCTCTAACCATTTAATTTCTTGCTGTTCTGTAGGATACGGTTTTACCATGCATTTTAGTCTTCATATTTCCAAAGTAAAATTAAGAGATAAAAAGTCAGATCATGCTATAGCGTCTTTAAATTCACTGCACACATAGAGTACATGATTCACAGAATTTTACTACATTGGATACCAAGTCAAATAGTGACCTTAGAGAAACTTCTTCCTTTTTAATGTGTGAGAAATATCAATTAGTACAGAATGAGTTTGTGTATGTTATTGTATACACACATAAGAAAATCTCAGTAGACATTAGTAAATATGCTATTTTTTTGGGGGGGTAATGCTAATATGTTTCTTTAGATGTGTCATTTTCCCATTCATTTACAGTATAATCTTGGCACTCTCCCTGGTATTAAGAATACTACATGCATCACTTCTTCCAATTCTAACATCCCTGTTGCTCTGTGGCTTATCCAGTAGCAGGTGTTAAACACTGATATACACAGAATTGGGTCTACCAAATCCAAAATCTGCCAATTCCCAGTTTACACTGGCCAACAGAACGCTAATGCCAAACTCACTTCCAAATTTAAGTCTCAGGCATGACAGTTTATTATCCTGTCTGCCAAAACTACCAGCCCATGGAAACTCTGATTTTAAAAATCAAGGCAGAGTAAGTTTTTGTCAAATAAATACCTTGTGATTTTAGGTGACACACTTTTAGTTTTGTAGCTTTCTCTGAAATTAGTAAATTGAGATTACATTGCATTTAATTACTTAATAACATTTCGCTTTGAATATAGCAAAGTGTCTAATTAGAACAAAACGGTTCACATAAAAATCCCAAAATACTTATTGTGGTGGGGGAAACAATGTTCAGAAAACTGGAAATTCTCAATAAAATCTAGACATTTTAATATTCTAAGTGATGTGAAATGATTAACGAATAGAGTCTTTTTGATCAAACCATTTGTATTAATAAGACTTTATTTTAATGACCATTGATTTATGTAAAACAATTTATATTTAAAGGTTACATAATTCAGAACCTAGAACTCATATGGCCTCTTTAAATTTTTTTTTTGGTCGGGGGGGGCTGGAAGAAACAGCAATATCAGAATAGAAAATTTTATAAATTTAAAATACCATTTTAAAAGGCAGCAGAATTAAAATGTAATCTTAGGAAGACTGGACTTGAATAGGTATTTATTAATTTACTAATTACTTGGAATGTTAGGCAATATTCATTAAGAAAAAATGTTTCTTCTGTCATTTTTTAGAGACTAATGTTTTTATAAACATCTGTATGTGTAACTTTAACATCTTTTGTGTTAAATTTTAGGTTGAATTCTTTTAAATGTTCATATAGTCCTGCTCTTCAGATTACTATAAAGGGGTTCTCATACTCCTTTAAATCCAATCAATCATATAATATACAAGATTTGTATAATCTCTGTCAGGTAGAGGTAATGTGAAAAATGATATAATATCAATAAATTTTGAACACATTTCTATATGTCTGTATAAGATATAGGAACTTAGTTCATAATTCTTAGCTGCATTTCTAGAGTTTTCTCTCTTGGATTCAGTGGGAATAGCAATCAGTATGTACAAAGGAATCATGTCTTACACAGGGGTTAGGTGCTTAAGTTAGTGCATTGTTGTTTTTTTGTTGTATTATTTTTAAATAGCTTTTCTGAAAAACACATAGATGCTGTTTTCATTTTAATAAAACTCTTTTAAAACACCACTATCCTGAGCTAACAGTATAGTAAGAGAAATCCACAAGGGAACCCAAAGTTAGGAAAGAAAGTACTGTAGCAAGCGATGAAACCACAAACCTAGAACTTTGAGGCCTAATAGCAGGTTGCACAGGGAGCAATAAAAGAGCTGTGATTCAAAGAAGAAATAATAAAATTCTTATAGCAGTAAATTACTGAATCAGAAGTTCATAGTTCTTTCATATTAAGAACATCGAATATAAACTTTTTTTTTAGTTTAAGAATGGTTCCTATTTTTTCTAAAATTATAATAATCAAGCTCTCCCAGAGAACAGATCAAGAGAGGGAACATGTATCTCATTTTATAAGGTTTGTATTACTTCAGACCAAAATCAGACAAAAATGATGCCTGAAAGAAACATTGCATACCAACTTTACTTGTAAAAATAGACATGAAAGTTATAAACAAAATCTTAGCAATATAAATCACAGAATAGCTAAAACAGTAATGCATTCTACTAAGTAGAGTTAATCTTAGGAATGCAGTTTGAGTGAATGTGAAAAAAATCAATTAATGCAATCCACTATATTAAAGAAAAGGATACTATGATTGTCTTTTATAAGCTTTCATGTTTCTTCTATTGCCTTTATTCACATTTCAAATGTGCTAGATGACCCAAAAGACGTGTTAATATGATTGTCTTAATAAATGTATCAGCATTTCTGATAAAATTAAATACCCATTCATAAAACATCTCTTATCAAAATAAGAATTAGCGGAAGATCTTTAACCTGATAATTAGAATACACCATGGATGTCCACTACCAGTCTTTATTAAATCATCTGAAACTGGAGAAATCTCAGAAACTTAATACTGAGTGCAAAAAGCAAATCACAAAAGAATACACATAGTAATTATAATCACCATGCTGTAAGTTGCTAAGGGAGTAGATCTTAACTGTTCTCACCACAAAAAAGAAGTGATAGTTTTGTGATGCATTGCAGGTATTAGCTAATGCGATGGTGGTCACCATTTGGCAGTATATATAAGTGTACCCAGTCAACACATTGTGCAGCTTAAATTTACTCAATGTTATGTCAAATATATATCAATGCAGCTGCAAAAAAGAATACATATATAAGTGTAGTGTAAGCCCTGATAGTTTGTGTTTCTTTTTGTGACGCAAGTGCTCAATTTAAGCTTTGGTTATAGAGGCATTCACGTCAAAGAGGCATCAGCTTCAAAGAAGGGTATCTCTAATTAAACACAGTGCCAGCCACACACTCGAGAAAGGGCCAGGTGGTCTCTCCGCACTGAGGCTCCTTTGTTTTAAAGATCTTAGTTGATTTTGCTAACTGACCACTTGGATTACTTGATTTTGTCTGTTACCATGCTGTAAATTACTGCTGTTAAGTTTTAAATTCAACAATAAAGAGTGAGCCAGTGAACCCTTGGCCCCTACCCTCAACCCCAATAAAAGCAGAACCCCAGGCCCATCCATTCTCTTTCTCTCCACTAGCTCACTAGCTCGTGACCTCACTGTGTGCCCCCTGCTGTGCCTTATACACTTCAGAGCATGTAAGTAGTAAACATTGGTTTCTTTAAAGTTTACAAATTGTTATTGCTGAAGGGTGTCTTGCAATCATAATGAGAGACACAAGTGTTGGTCTTAACATCGGTTTGGAAAGGGAAAATGTCTGTGGGAAACTCACCAAGGCTCAGGTGAGTGCCCCTAGGCATTTCTAATGGACAACATTGCTATCCATAGACTGAGACCACCACATAACAATAAGATGCCAATTATAGAAAGCTAAAAAATAAAATAAAATCATAATGCTAAGGAATTAATTGTTGAGGACATATGCATGCATAAATGTTAAATCTATAAAAAGAAGGGAAAGAGACCAGGCACCAAGAGGGATCCCCTAGGCCACAACATTCCTTTTGAGAGACAGGGAAAACAAAAAAAACTATATCTATCTATCTATCTATCTATCTATCTATCTATCTATCTATCTATCTATATCACACACATACAGTAAGTCATAAGCTGTCTTTGACTCCCAAAACTCTGTTGGGGCCTAGGAAATTATCCTCTTACCCCTTTAGTTCTTCTCTCAGTCGAATAATTCAAGCAACATATAGCAGATTAACAGGAGAAAATTTAGGAAAGAAAAGAATATGTGTGCACGGTGAATTCACATAAGCATGAAAATTCCCAACATTGGATATGTACGTGTGTGTGTATATATATATATATATATATATATATATATATATATATATATATCTCCAATATCTCCATATAACATCTTGGATAAGAAGAAAGAGGAGGAGTATGATATTAGGTATTAGATTTCGGAAGCGAGAGGCGTGATTTTCAGATAGTTGAGGAAGAACAGAGCATATAAGGCAGGCAGATTCTTGCTTGCCAACACAGAAACAATGGGACAGAGGAGGGTACCTAAGCTAACATGTTTGGAGTCTTCCTAACTAATGCTAGGGTGAGCATTCTTAAGGTGATTATGCCAAGTTTCCCTTTACAAAGCAGGTTGTTTTTTTTTTTTTTTATCTGAATCTCTTTCAGAAAAAGGGGAAGTAAAATCTCTTCTTGAGTTTCGCAGGCTTTAACTGATTTCAGTTTGAACAGTCTGTGTGCCAGTGTGGCTCCTGACCTGCACAACCCAATGACCCTTACCAGTACTGTGTACACCCACAGCCTTGGTCACTGAGGAACTCTGAAATCTTGTATCAGACAAAACAGACTTATATCAAAAACTGTAAGGAGACAAAAAAGGTGACTGTACACTTATAAAGGGGTCAATTCATCAAAAGTTTATAATGATTGTAAATATATATGCACCCAGCATTGAGACCTCTATATTAAGCAAATATTAACAGATCTGAAGGCAAAAATAGATATCAATGCAGTAACAGTAGGTAACTTCAATACCCCACTTGAAATAATGGATCTATCATCCAGACAGAAAATCAATAAGAAAATATTGAAGGTGAACTACACTTTAGAGTAAATGGACCTAAAAGATATACTGTATTTTGCTGTCTGTAATATTAACTTTTTCTCCCAATTTGTAAGGGAAAAAAAATGATGCACATTATACATGGGTAGTACTAAAAAAATAGACAAAAAAAATTTTTTCCCTAAAAGTTTGTGCCAAAAACCTGGATGTTCATTATACATGGCAAATATAGTATACAGAATATTCTGCCAAACAGCAACAGAATACACATATTGCTTCAGCATGTACCAAACAGGATAGATAATGTGTTTTGTCACAAAACAAGTCTTAACAAATTTAAGAAGTTTGAAATCATATCAAATATTTTTTCCTCACTAAGATTTTATGAAACTAAAAATCTATAGTAGGAAGAAAGTTGGAAAATTAAACAATATGTAGAAATTAAACAACATACTCCTGAACAACCAATTTATCATGGAAGAAATCAAGAGGGAAATCAAAGAAATAGTTTGAGACAAACAAAAATAGGAACAAAACATACCAAAATTTATGAGATGCAGCAAAAACACTTCCTTGAGGACGTTTATAAAATGAAGTGCCTACATTAAAATAAATTAAAAATTAAATAAATCTCAAATAAGAAACTTAACTTTAACCTCAGGGAACTAGAAAAGAACAGACTAAGCCCAAAGTTAGCAGAAAGAATGAAATAACAAAGATCAGAGCAGAAATAAATAAAATAGAGACTAGAAGGACAATAGAAAGATTGATGGAGTTAAGAGCTTTTTGTTTTGTTTTTTTAAGATACAGAAATTTGAAAACCTTTAGCTAGAGAGAGAGAGAGAAGGTGCAAATAAAATCAGAAATAAAGCAGGAAACATTATAATGAATATCACAGAAATAAAAAGGAACATAAGAGACCGCTGTGAGCAATTACATTCCTACTGATTTGGACAACCTAGAAGAAATTGATAAATTCTTAGAAACATACAACCTACCAAGATTGAATCATGAGAAAAATAGAAATTCTGACTAGACCTACAATTATAAAAAAGATTGAATTAATAATTAAAAATTTCCCAGCAAAGAAAACCCAGGACCAGATGGTTTTACTGGTGAATTCTACCAAACACTTAAAAGAAAAGCAATGCCAATTTTCTTCTCAAACTCTTCCAAAACAATTGAAACTTGTTTTATGAGGCCAGTATTACCCTTATACCAAAGCCAGACAAGAATATCACAAGAAAGGAAAATTATATGCCACAATCCCTGCTTAGCCAAGGTGTAAAAATCTTCAGTGAAATACTAGCAAATAGAATTCAACATATTAAAAGGATCATGCACTATGATCAAGTGTGATTTATCCTTATGGTCAAGGATGGTTAAAAATAAGCTGATCAATAAATTTGATACACCACATTAACAAAATGAAGGATAAAATAATATAATCATCTCAATAGTTGAAGAAAAAGCATATGACAAAATTCAACATCCTTCATGATTCAAAATCTCAACAAATTAAGTATAGAAGAAATATACCTCAACATAATAGGAGCCATCTATGACAAGACTACAGCTCACATCATACTTAATAACGAAAGCTAAAAATGTTTCTTGTAAGATGAGGAGCAAGAAAAGGATACTCACTCTCTTTACTTCTATCAACTTATTATCAGAAGTCCTAGCCAGAGCAATTAGGCAAGAAAAAGTAATAAAAGTGATCCATATTGGAAAAGAAGAAGTAAAATTATCTGTATTTGCTCATGACATGATCTTATACACAGAAAATCTTAAAGCTTCTGCAAAAAAACCATTAGAACTAATAAACACACTTAGTAAAGTTGTAGGATACAAATCAGTATAAGAACAAATTATATTTTTTTAAAAATTTAGAAACAATACATTTTACCGTGCAGTAAAAACAATAAAATACTTAGGAATGCATTTAACCAAGGAAGTGAAGCACTTATACGCTGAAAACTATAAACATTGACAGAAAAAATTTAAAAAAGATACAAATAAATGGAAAAAAAGAAATCTCATGTTCGTGAAATAGAAGAATTAATATTGTTAAAATGTTCACACTACCCAAAGCAATCTACAAGTTCAGTGTAATCACTGTCAAAATTACAATGACATTTTTCACAGAAATAGAACAAACATCCTAAAATGTGTAAGGAAACACAAAATACATGAATAACCAAAGCAATCTTGAGTAAGAAGAACAAAGCTGTGCGCATCACACTTCCTGAATTTAAACTATATTATGAGTAATCAAAACATTGTGGTATTGACATAAAAACTGGTCAATGATCTGTTTACTTGAAAATAATCAATGAAACAGATCCAATGATCAAAAATAGATCAATGGAAAAGAATAGAGAGGTCAGAAATAAACCCATGATATATGTCAATTAATTTCGGCAAAGTATTAAAGAACACAAAATTGGTAAAGAATAGTCTCTTCAATCAATGTTGTTGAGCAAACTGGATATCTACATGTAAAGGAATGAAATTGGACCACTATTTTATAGTGTTCACATATGCAAAAAAAGAAATACTTGAGATGGATTAAAGTCTTAAATGTAAGACCCAAAACTGAAATACTCCAAGAAAAAAAACAAAAAAAAAACAGAAGAGAACACTCTTGACATCGGTCTTGTGATGATTTTTTTGATATGACAAGAGCACAGACAATAAATAAAAAATAAACAAAGTAAAAAGCTTCTGTACAGCAAAGGAAATAATCAACAAAATGAAAATGAAACCTATAGAATGGAAGAAAACATTTACACACACTATCTATATGATAAGGGCTTAATATGTAAAATGTGTAAGGAACTTATATAATTTAATAGTGAACACACACACAAACACACACACACACACAAATAGTCCAACTAAAAATGGGTAAAGGGTCTGAATACACATTTCTCCAATAAACATATGCAAATAATCAACAGATACATGAAACCTTTCAACATTATTAATCATCATGGAATGCAAAACAAAACCACAATGAAATATCACCTCACACCTATTAGTATGTCTGTTATCAAAGAGATAACAAGTGCCAGCAAAGATATGAAGGAAAGGTAACCTTTGTGCAGTGTTGGTAGGAATGTAAACTGGCACAACCATTAAGGAAAACAGCATGGAGTTTCCTCAAAAAATTAAAAATAGAATTATATGTTCCAGATCTACCACTTCTAGGTATATGTCCAAAGGAAATGAAATCAGTATGAAGAAAAGATACCTGAACTCTCATGTTTATTGCAGCATTATTCTCAATAGCCAAATTATAAAAATAACTTAAGTGTTCAAAGATGGAAGACCGGACAGAGAAAAGTGATATATCCATACAATGTAATATTATCTGGCCTTAAAAAAGGAAACCATACCATTTGCCACAACATAGGTGAACTTTGAGGACACTGGAATAAAGTCCAATACTGCAATAAACCAAACCAATAAATACAGGTATTGCATAGTATCACTTATATGTGGAATCTGAAAAAAAAAAAAAAAAAAAAAGTCAAACTTATAGAAACAGAGTGGAATCATAGTTGCCAGGGATTGGGGGCTGACGGGGAATGGGAGATGTTGGTTAAAGGGTACAAGTCTTCAATTATAAGGTGAATAAGTTCTGAGAATCTAATGTACAGCATGATGACTATAGTTAATATACTGCATTGTATACCAGAAATTTGCTGAGAGATTTTAAGTATTCTCAAAACACACACAAACATACACACAAAGGTAACTGTGTGAGGTGATGTATTATTAAATAATTTGATTGTGATGATCATTTCACAATGTACTTGTATATAGAGTCATCATACTGTATGTTTTAAATATAAGCAATTTCATTTGTCAATTATATTTCAAAACACCTCCCCCACCAAAAATAGTAAAACAGGATAGAAGCCAGGCTACCAGTCTTATTCAGAATTTAAAAAAGAGAATTATTTAATCAGATCTTACATAAAATGTATATAGCACTGACGATTGGTCAGACTAGACATTAAAAAAGAATAGAAATAGCCTTAAAAAGAAAATAACTCACACATTGTTTATTATTGTGTCCTCCTTTTAAGCTGTGTCAATAGACTTACCTTTTGTGTTCAGAAATGCCTTCCTAAACCATTGTATGTATTCTTTTTCCATTGTGTGTATTTGTATTCCTTTTTCAGATGTGTTTCACTTTGGGTTTCTTGAATAAACAGGGTTCTAAAAGAAACAAGTATGTGTGAGAAAAATAATCAGATAGGCAAAAATAACAATGAGGGGCCGGCCCGGGGGCTCAGGCGGTCGGAGCCCCATGCTGCTAACTCTGAAAGCTGCCAGTTCGATTCCCACGTGGGCCAGTGGGCTCTCAACCACAAGGTTGCCAGTTCAATTTCTTTGAGTCCCGCAACGGATTGTGAGCTGCGCTGCCTGCAACTAGCAGTGGCAACTGGACCTGGAGCTGAGCTGCGCCCTCCACAACTAAGACTGAAAGGACAACTTGAAGCTGAACTGCACCCTCCACAACTAAGATTGAAAGGACAACAACTTGATGTGGAAAAAAGTCATGGAAGTACACACTGTTCCTCAATAGAGTCCTGTTCCCCTTCCCCAATAAAATCTTAAAAAAAAAAAAAAAAAAAAAAAAAATTACAATGATATCTGTGGGGGCGGAGCCCCAGAGGGAAGTTTCCAGGCTCTCGGCCTCACATAGAAAGGTGTTGGCTCAGGTAGTAAATGGCCAACTGTGATTGCATGGCCATCAGCTGTGGCTAGTTGGCCGTCAGCTGTAACCAGTGAGCCATTGGCCACAATATAACTGCTGTGGCTACGCTAGCAGAGAAGAGAAGAGAGAGAAAGAATGGGGGCTAGCAAGAAGATGGCGGCGAGGCTGGCAAGCGTGGATGGCGGTTTGCGGACAGTGTGGATCCAGCCTCCAGTGAGAGTATAGTGCCGCCAGAGAGAATATAGTGGTATGACTCCCCCATCTATGGCTCCATGGTGTTCCTTTTTGGCCTTACCATATCCTGCGTTCTTGTATGGGGAGCGGGAGCAGAGACCCCGCAGACCTCCCTGCATGACAATATCAAAATATCCACTTAGGTAATAGTTTGAATTGCAGTAAAATTCTCATAAGAAGGTATATATACTTAAGTATATATATATACACATACACACACACACACACACATATATATGTATATATGTGTGTGTTTGTGTGTATATATATATATACTTTTTTATATATAGAAGGTATATATACTTAAATATATATATATATATATATATATATATATATATATACACACATACTTTTTTTTCCCTTCAATAAAAGAATCTGGTCCTTTTGCGTACCAGCCCAAAACAAAACAAAACTTTATCGGATTGTTATTTATTTATTTGTTTATTTATTTATTTAATTTCCTATGTCTGATTCTATTCCAGGTTCAATACATATTTTTAACAGATTTTTCTGGCTTCTAGAATAACATAAGCAAAAATAGTATCATTGTGAATTATGGAAAAGGTATAAGAAAACTATATAGACTTCGGTAAATATAAAAAAAAAATTTAATTCCTTATTGGTTTGATAATCTGTACTTTAACCATGATTTTACCATGACATACTGATTGTATTTCATGTCATTGTGGTCATAGCATCATGTAATTTGGCATGTAATTTGTATCTAAAAGACTTCTGTCTGTGTCATTTTACATAACAATAGCTATCTATTAATTACATAGCTTTACATGGAATCATAGTAACTATAAGACAGAACCATCGTAACAGCATGACTCCTAGTTTCGGAACTGAGTTTTAAATGTATTGTATTGAAGTTGATAGAAGGATCAGAATAATAAAATAAGTATTTGGCATTAATCACACTCTTCTCTGCAGTCCCATAGTGCTTTGTTAGTTCTTAAGAACTTAATTCATTCTTCTTTGATTTAGGCCAATTTCTATTCAAACTCATCACCTCTACCTATGAGTTTCTTTTGTAGTGTCCTGCTTCATTCATCTTTCATATCCCACGGCTATTAATAATTGTACATATAGTGAACAGTCATAACTCAAAAGAATAGAGATTTTTTTTTCAGAGTGTGCTTTTTAAATTTCTTTCAGAAATTTGGTACAGCTGTACAAAAGTGAAGATGACATGGAGATTTCAAAGGAGATCGAGACTCAGTGGACTTCTTTGGGCCTGGAAGATATACAGTTTGTCAATTACTCAGTCCTGCTTAATCTGCCAGGCCCTTTTCCCAGCTCTGTGACTCTGAGCAGCAGCGGCCAGTGCTTTCATCCTAATGGCCAGCCTTGCAGTGAAGCCAGAAAACATAGCAGCCAAGATCTGCTCTACTCATACGCAGCCTATTCTGCCAAAGGAACTCTCGAGGTAATATGACCATTTGTCTCTGTCATTTATAGTGAAATAGAATTAGAAAACAACAGCTTTCATCTAAATTGAACTAACTGGCATGATGCAATACACAAAAGTAACTATTAAATGTTCTCAGTGTGGAAGTGCCAGGAAAGGGAAATGGAGATTTGGATTCCCTGGCCCTTTCCTTGTCATATTTTGAAAGTGAAAACATTGTAGAAGAATTTAATTCAAAAGTGTTGAATGTGTGACTGAGTCATTCACATTTTGCTTAGTTCACATAGTGCATGTTCATTTCATTCTTTGGTTTTAAAAAGGCACATTTCAATAGGTAGCTTGATATGGACAGAAATAGAAATGGAGATGGTTGTTTTTTGAAGCTATGCATACATGCAAGAAATAGAGTGGGAAATTGATGTGATTATTCACACATTTAGGATTTGAAATACAGTGTTGCTGCTTTCTTAATGGAAAACACATGAGCTAGCGGGCAGGTGAGGATTATTACTTTACGATTGTCTGGGTTAGCTGTTCTTTTTTTCAGTGTCCTGCTTTTTTGTCATTGTGGTTAAGTGCATGGCTTCTACAGACACATGAACTAGTTTCAATTTCAGCTCCCCAATTTTCCATTGCTACTTACCCATTTAGGGTTAAGTTTCCTCATTTCTGTAATGTGGATAATAACAGTTCTAACACCACAAGGTTGTTGTGAGAATTGAGTTAACTAATATATGTAAATTTTGGAGGACCAAGCCTAGCCCTTGGTAAGGACAGTACCAGTTAGACACAACATATAATTGGCCACTAGTTTCCTTAAATAGCAAGTTGTCTATTTAAAGTATCAATTTAATAAACAGTTTTAGTCTTTTATGAGACTGTAGATTGCCTCATTGAATACAAATGAAATAATGTTATGTTTCTGATTGTTGTTAATTATTGGCACCGATTATTAAGAATCTAACTTCTTATTAACTCTGATTAATACATGAAATATTTAAAACCTTTGAAGTTACTTTGCAGAAATACATGCTTATTCCTAACGTGTGTGTGTATATATATATGTATGTGTATCTATATATGCACACATATATATATACATACACACACACATACACACACACACACACACACATATATATATATATATATATTTTATTTTTTTTTTGCGGGGAATGAGGTGGGGAGAGGCAATTCACGGGTAAATTTATGGGTGGTTGAGCATTATCTGTGTTCTGTGTCATATTATTCTCTGGTTTAGCAAAAGGCCTACATACAAACAGCACCACCTTGAAAAGCCCATCACTAATTAAAGGTTAATATAATATTAATGTCTGTAGTATTTCTAGTATAGGACTCATATAATTTGATTTGATTAATATATGCTAGTTGCAGTAGGCAATAAAAGAAATACACCTGTGTATTAATAAAACTAGAGGGACACTACAAGCACTCTTTCTTTGTTTCAGAAACTTTGGTCTCAACTCAAGATTCTAAAGTTACCCAACATATTTTCTTTGAAACTCCCAACCCTGCAGAAGCCCACACATTTCTGGCCTTCTCTTATCTCAGTTAATTGAAGTCTAATACAGCCATTTCCTCCACTATACAGAAGTATGTCCAAAGCACAAAATGACAGAATCCCAGGAGGAGTTTGAGTGTGTCCTTGGAACCATCCTCATTTATTTGATTTTCAATTTTCTGTGGTGAAGATTCATTCTTCCTTAACTGAGGTCATATGGAAAAGCCATGAGACTACAACTTGTGTCCCTCTTTCATTAGAGTGACTCTCTTTAATCATCTGCTGCGCCCATTGAAATTTTTTGTTGTTGTTGTTCCTATTTGACCATAACTGAGAATTTTCTACACATTTATTTTTATCAGTTATAGATGTTTAAATTGTCTTTTTTTTTCATGTAAAAGCAAACCAAGGTCTACTGCTGAATCATAGAATTACCTTAACATACATGAAGTGATAAGTCATTTGAGACCCTCCTACCATTTATAAATGCTATAAAAACTACACTTTTAAATAAATAAGTAGCTATAAAGTGTAGCTGTAAAATGGGAGAATTAAAGTTAGCTGTAGGTGTAAAAATGTACTCCATGTTTGAAATATTTGGCCTAAATAAAAAGTGTACTATTAAAGGAACTAAAGTGCAGTTATGGATAAAACAAACACCTCTATCTGAGGAACATAATTTAAGAAATGAATCAGTCAAATTAAATGAAAACACTAACAATAACTGTTTTTTAGAATTACATTAATAATCTAAATCTATTATGATAATTACATATTAATTTAAATACCTATTCAATAAAAGATATAATATGTTATTGATATTGATTTTTTAAACCCTATATTAGTATTATGATTTTTAAAAACAAATTATAGGTGACTATTTTATATGCATATAGAATATTTGAATACATCTTATATGCATGTTTTAGACAGATATATTATTGAAACTCATATATTCCTAATTAATAGGACACTGGTGATTTTTCTGTATCCCTTCAGATCATTCCCTAATTCAAATCAAGCTTGAGAGGGTGCTGCTGCTGATTCAGGCATACCTAATTTTTGATTTTGAGTACATTGTGTTTGCATGAATTTCTATCATGCAGAGCCATTAACAAGTTCTTAAATTATTCCAGTCAGACTGCCAGAGAAGTGCCCCTCTACTTTTGCTTTTGACAAGGTTATTTGTAGAAGAGGAGTGCCCCTTTTCTTTTAAGAGCTGTCATGTCCATTCATCATATGACCATTTTGTATAAGCTTCCAATTTTTGCTTTCTGGTAACAGTCTAAACAGCATTTGTGATATCTGAGATCTACTTCGAAAACCTACTTAGTGCCAGCATGATGGATGGTGTACTTGGCAACTTCTTTGTAATTCACTGTGCGCTGGAAAGGTGACATTGTTTACCCCATCATAATGACAGGTGGGTCAGCAAAAGGGTCCTAGGGAGAGTTGTCCTGTCAAATGCAAAATACATATTAAAATGGATATATAAATATTTTAGCATGAATGAAGTTAGCTTTAGGGAATGCACAGTAATTTCTATTTTTATTAAAAGGTAACTATCAACTATAATATCATCCTAATGTTAAAGACATTGGTACTGAGTGCTGACAATGTTGAGTCAGTTTTGTTTTTGTTTTGTTTTTTGTCCTAGTCAGTTTTATAAATAGACTATGTGGCTTCATGTAATCCTTGTGCAGTTATTTCCTTTGCCCTTTGCAAAACCCACATGGATGCCGAATCACAAAGGGAACAATTAATATTTAATATATGTTGGTCAGATTGGGTTATCTCTGTTCTTATTTTTGAACAGGGGATTTGTTTTTATTCCTGTACTTTTTATGGATTTTGGAGTTTTCTTTGTGTTAAACATTATTTTGTGCCTGAATGACAAGCAAAAATGTGATTTTATGGAGAAATTAATTTTCACCAACTCACTAACTGTGGATAAAATATTGTTATCAACACATTTATCACCACTCTATTTCTCAGAGAGCCCAGGCTTGCACCCTTCCTTATCAGCTGCATAACTGTAAGCCTCAATGTTTTTATTTGTATTAGGGGAATAATAGTACTATCTCAAATGGTTTTCATGGAGAAGAAATCATATAAACCATGTAAAGTGCCTGGCACTTAGAAATCACTCAGTAAATGTTAGCTATTATCATTGTTATTATTTGGTATAAAGTAGACCCATTTAAATTGGAGAAATTAAGAAAATATCATAGCTATGTGTCATAAGATTTGGAATTACACGTGTTTACCTTGTTGTCTGAATATAATCTCCATGTCTTCTGTTTAGCATGACAAATATTAATCACTGTGGAGGAAAATGCCTTGATAAGTATGCATAAAGAATAAACTATATGAAACTCCCTGATCATATTTTTTAGTTGAAAACTGAAAGCTCAAAGAAACTACGAATGAACTATTTTATTTTTGAATGCAGATGGCAAATCGCATCATGTTGGACCTCAAGATCATTTACTTTTTTTTTTCTTTGTAAAATATCAATATATAGTTTAACATGTGACATATGAAACTGTATCAAATATGTTGTTAAAAAAATCTTAAAGAGAAAAAACTATAACCCCTGCATGGTATCTTTGAGTAACTTACAATCAGATGTCTATTTTTATATGGCTAGGAAAAATTTGTGTTTCTCTTTAATATTCTCAAACAAAAACAAAGTTACCAGTGTTACTGCAAAAGCAAAGCTTAATGCATTTGGCTCTGAAGGATTCCGTTATAGATAAAAATATCACAAAGCTAAAGGAGTGGAATGGAATTGCATTATCATCTGAGTATGAAGATGAAGCTACTGTCTCATCAACAGAGAAAAGTGAGCTTGGAGTAGTTTTTCAGTGTTGAAAATTACTTTGCATTTTATTCATCTCCCTTTTTTTCCTCTTGGGAGCCATCGTTTCATCAACAGTGAACAATCGCGAGGCAAATGGTTCTGGCAGTTGTATATAAAGTTATTATTATTTTTAAAATTTACATAAAATCCCCTTGCCCAATATGACTTTCTATTTTTTATTTCATGAGCTCTGCACACTAACTGTATTAACAAAACAATTCCATATTTCTGCCTTTTTATTTGAGGATGATATTCATGGGACTAGTTTCTCTCTCTCTCTCTCTCTCTCTCTCTCTCTCTCTCTCTCTATATATATATATATATATATATATATATATATATATATATATATATGTATATATATGTATATATATACATACACACACACACACACACACACACACATTGTTCCTGTATTTGAAATTTAGACATAAGTATTTACAGAAAAAGAAGTAATCTATCACAACATATTGTACATAGTTAAATATTTGTTAGAGAGTTTACATTCTCTAACTAGGAAAGAGAACAAAAACTTAGTTTATAAAATAAAAGTTTTAAAACAAGCATAGATAAATTAAACTAAGTGGTTAAAGTTCAATGGACCTTTTCCTGTCTCCATTAGAAAAAACATAGCATTTTTCGTGAGAAAATGTTTGACTATAGACTCCTAATTTGACTAAAGTTATTTGTCAAGTTTCTGAGTCTGCATAACTACATCTTATTTGACAGAACATTCTGTGTTAGCCCTTTTATTTTTACTTTTAATATGATTTGAAGCATACCACTTATAAAGTTAAGTGGTAATGAAACTTTCTTAGCAAATTTAATTTGTATTTTAACTTCCATAAAAATGCCAGTATTTGAATATGCAGTTTACAATTAAATTTACCACACTTCAGAGCTGGAGTGATCTGTGCAAAAGTTGATCCTTAGGTTTATGCACTACTTTGATAAACTAATCTAATTGATTTTAAAAGAACCAGAATTCTGTCATATTACTTTCAATGCCTCCAGGAAAAATTCTCTTGAATGAATTGTCAACTCCTTCGATATCCTTTTATCTTAATAAGTTGAGTATCATTTATTAAATAAAGTGTTCTATGATTGTTAATATTTTCCTATATTTTAATTTGACACTGAAAGATTAACTGAATAATATAGAATTTAAACAGCTGGGCCTCACTAATATAACAGAGGACATTCAACATTCAGCAAATACATAATGAGTGCCTTTTATATGCCAATCACAGGGGACAAAGTGATTAACAAGAGGGCTATGGATGCTGCCCATATATAGCTGATGGTCCAATAAGAGAAACTGGCAGTTAGGTCAGCAATTACAAAACTCAGTACTGTTATGAACACTAGTGAGTTATTTATCTTAAACTTCAGTTTCCTCATCTAAAAAGTTGGCAGAAATATCTACCAAATATGAATGTTCTGAAGATAGACTGAAAAACTATACTATATCCATAGTAAAATGCCTAGCACAAACAACATAAATGTTTAAGTATTTTCTCTTTCCTTTATATACTTTCATGTCCTGTTCAATTTAATCCTTCTTTTAATACACACTTGCACACACACACACACACACACACACACGTGTGCACACATACACTCGAAGGCTGCATATTCAATTTCCAGTTTTCCAACAGTTGGGCTTCCCTATGATGCTCCTCTTGCCCTTACCTCTCTCTTGCTGTACCCACATCTTGCCCTCTGATACGTCTTGGCTTTTCCCACATTGCCAAGGCCTAGGCAACGGTGTCAACCAATATCTCTAATGCATACATATTTCTGTTTTTAGCCACCTAGCAAAGCCCTGAATGATGTATTGTCCTACCACGTTAAAAGGTCAGGTTCAAGTATCTGAGTGGCATGCTGGATTGGCTCAGGCCAGCTTGTTCCTGCTGGTGAAACTTGATTCTGTGAATCTTTCTAATTGTGGTCTGATATTTAAACCACAGAAATTTTCAGATATACACAACAACTTTTTTTAAAAAATGTGTGTGTGTGTGTGTGTGTGTGTGTGTGTCCCAGAGATTAGCTTTGCTAGCATACAACTTCATAGCACTCAGCACTCAGCCAGAGACTGGTATGCCAGTTACAGCATGGCCACTATAGTAGGGCCTCTATGTATATTGGACAGAGCCAAGACCAATGTGATTGGGTAGAAAGTAAGAATGCACTCAGATTCTACTGTAACTCCATACGCCTTCCATTTAGGGCCACAGAGGGCATTCGAAAGTTAAAAGTATTGTAAGGGTCAGGGGATATCCTTCAGGTTTCTCTCTGAAAGCGAAAGTTTTATGGTCGGATAGTTTCCCTTCTAGACTGAGCTAATGGAAGATCAAGAGGGAAGTTCAAGAATTTCCTCAAATTATCTGTCAGATGTATACTTTTCTGGGATACTTCTGGCTTCTGGAACATTTTGCAAAATATCTGCTGACCATTCTTGTCCTCAAAACACTGGGACGTGTCTACCAGCTCCCTGCCTAGACTTTCAAGACAGGGACACCATTTCCCCATTGCCTCACCCAGGAGAGATAACTGAGTCATTCCAGAATGCTTATCTCTGGAGCAATTAACCAGCACTGCAGCTGTTATTGATTTTTTTTAAAGAGTCTTATTCTTCATTTACTATAGGGAAACAGTAAATGGGTTAAACACGGGAAAAGTGATAAAGTTACAGAAACTCTCATACTCAGTCATTACTCATGTTCATGGAACTATGAATGAAGTACGATTAATCATTATTACACAAATTTATTTTATTCTAATTTTAAGAATATTCTAGATCCAATTTCGCTATACTTTATTTCTAGAATTTTTAGACCAAATCGGGCTAAATCTTTTTTTCAGTCTATAAACACTTATCTTTTTGTATAAACATTTTTTTTTTTTTTTTTTTTTTGTAAAAGCTGACTAACCAAACAATATAGTATCACCTTTCTCAGTTACACGTCCACCAGCTAACTGTTACTTCTGTGGAGTACCACCTAACTCTTGCTCATTCTTTCATTGGTAAATTTACTAAAATTCCAATCTTATCTAATCCCCACCCCATAAGAAAATCAATAACTTCTTATTTCAAAATTCAGTAGTCATGTTTTATACCTTAACATATTCAATATCTATGTTTCATTCAATAGAGGTGTGCATCCTCTTAAGGAATTTGCATTTCCCTAAGTCTAGAAAATCCCCACAGGTCAGTGCATGGCTCCTCATTACTTGGATGTGATCCCCTTAGCAATGCCTTCCCTAACTTCTTTATTAATGTAATTGTGCATCATTCTCTATTATCCTTTTTTAATTGTCATTAAGGCATAGCATAACTGGAAGTCTTCTGAACTGTTAATTTATTTATTTACTTTTTATTGTCAACATCTCAGCAAGATAAAGTAAGCACAGGAGGTCATTTGTGTAATTTACTTCCCTCCATACCTTCAGAAGCTAAAATATGACCTGAACTATTTTGTTGGGGGGAAAAAAAATTGTCTCTTTAATACTCTCTCTTCTTTAGACTTGCACAGTTCTGTTTTCTCCTGGTTTTTCTCCTATCTCTATACATATTTTTATGATTTCTTTTTTTAAAGATATAGTTTTAGCTTTTAAAGTGACTTTAATATAAATGGCTAACAGGACAGATACTCTGGCTGATTGTTATTTGTGAATGTTGGCCAAATACTACAAATTAATATCTACAAATTCTCTATTTGTTAGTTTTGGACAACTTAAATACATGTTTCTTTCCAACAATCTGCATTTTTGTAATCTTGTATGTAATCTTATTCTAAACTTACATGGTTTTGTCTATTGACTTGGGAGATTATAGAATTAAAACATGGAAATGTAATTCTGCCAGAACTGCACTTTGGTTAAATTTCTGTACTATAATCATTTTAACTTAATTTTATTATTTAGATGGATGTGTGTAATATGTTGGACTATAAAACATTTTGCAAATATGTTAAATAATTACTACATGCCAAGACAAGTAAAACTCTGGCTTATCTTTGTTACTCTGCTATCAAAACATGGTTTCATATATCATTGTAGCTATTTTTGTTTTCAGTAGGTGTATATATTCCAGCAAAAAAAAAGAAAAAGTAATAAATTGACAAGCCACCCCTTTATCTAATAGTTTAAACCAGATGAAAAGAAAAAAAAAAAAAAAAAAAGGATTGTGTTTCTCATGCTTAATGCTCAATTCAGTAATTCAATTGGAATGCACTAGTTTCACACACTTGTACTTGGTTGGGAGTCCTTTTTTTACTGATTAGAACTTGTGTTGTCCCAGTTATTAAATATTATAAATAATTAAATATTAATTTAAATATTAGTTATTTAAATGAACAATTCATTAATATTAAACATTGTGAATAGCTCCCTGCTTATGCTAATTTCTAATTGTTTTTGATTAGCTAGAATACTGTTTCAAGAAGGAGTTTGAAAAGGTATGATTGATTAGTGATATCGACCACAGGATTGGGAGGAATTGGCATTGGTTTTCATGCTTCAATGAATTGTGGTTTTCATGATAACGTCCCTGATATAAACCCTTGATTGGACTTGAAAAAGAAGTACTAATAAAGTTCTAATGATCTTTGAATTTTGAGCCCTTCAGAAATACTAATATGTTCATGATTTTTAAAAAGGACAAAGGTAAATATGGGAGATCATTTTGACTTTACATGTTTTTAAAAAGTAAACAATTTACTTTGAACAATATTCATAAAGCTACAGTGGGTTATATAAAATAAAAAATGTCTACAGTAATACTTGTATTGAGATGAATGGTACTACTGATAATGTATTTTGTCAGTATGAGAAATGCTTGGGTTTACCATCTCTAATTTTGAGTAGAAAATTACTGTTTTAGTCAAAGCAGGCTTTTCAAAGATTTTGTAAATTCAGAGTATGTCTTAGAGAGAACTAGGAGGATTCAGTGATTGATTTGGTTGAAGTGTTAAGTCTGAAAAAATTTCAAAGCACATATCATTTCATAAGCAAGAATAATGTTTGCTACCTCAGGGTAGAAGAGAAACGTGGCACTGGATTGCTCCTCAATGTGGAGCCCAGGCCACCCATGTGTAATGACCCCAGGGACACTTCTCTGACCTAGTTACTTTCTATGATTGTCCTATTTATTTTATTTAGCTGACTACAGGAAACAACAGTTCTATTCATTCCTGTCTTCTGTTGCTTCTGCTCAGGATATTTCTTCATTTTTGTATGATATCAGAATCACTGATGTAATAAAATGTCACTTTTTAATATTTTGATTTTTAGCCACTTCTGATTCTCTGGTTTATGATTCCTTCTAACTACATATTTTATCATAGTTAAAAGATCATTGTATTTTAATGTTTAACATTTGTTTCCAAAGTGTGTCGCCTTCCTCTCAGCTAGTTCTATGAGGCCCACCACTCTCTGTTGTAATCCCAATACTTTTCTTTATAACAAAGTATAAAATATTTGGTTTTCTGTCTGAATTGTTGCTGTTGTTTTAAGTTCTTTGCTCCTAGTTCAAAGTTAACATACAGAATTTAAATAAAAATTATTGTGGGGACTTTTGTATATGTGTCTCTGGTAAAAATAATAATAATAATAATAACAATGTTTACAGAAAAATAGAAGTAGTACCATTTTACTCTGCACCTCTCAGTTACTCTCTCCTATGTGTCAGGCAAGTCCGCAATAGAAAAACAGGTGCACACAGTGAATAGTTCAACAGGTACTTAAGTCCCTCCTCATTTGACAGTTCTCAAAGGGGCTAGTCAGATGAGACTTAATCTTTGGTATTTGGATGTAAATTAAACATAGTATGCCAACCAGCTGAGTGGATGCCTTTCTAGTGCAAAAGAATACATGCAATAAAAAAGGTTCACTGTAGCATCAAGAATGTGTGGAAAGAAATGGCTTGACATTTTATCATATCATTGTATATTGATTTGTGTCTAAGAAAAATTCAATGTGCTTTCTTGCAGCTGTGATTTTCAGCTTTCTTGAGGGTAAATAGGAAAGACATTCAGAGAGGCTCTAGTTCAGAGGCATCCTTTGAAGGCAATACATACATTTTTATTATCAATTGTCAAACTATATGCACATTAAGACTTCTGTAATTACTGATTTTTAATGCAGAGCCTCCAAGTACATGATGGGATTTGCTTAATTTGGATAATAATAGAGAATCTTTGAATGGTTCAAGCCTGAGAATGGTATGACTGTAGTTGAACCTTAAGGAAATTCATCTTGCAGTGTTTTATAAAATTGTTTAAATCCCAGAAATATAAATGTAGAATACAATAAACTCAGTGGTCTCCTAGAGTCATGAACTGGTTTTGTAACTTGGTTAGATGGGGAGGACAAAGCAAAAATGACCCTCAAACTTTTTCTCCAGTGACTACAATAATTGTACTTGATAGAAACAGAAAGGTCACGTTTGTGGTGATTGGGACAGGGTAAGAGACAGAATTATTTCTCCTTTGAACATTTTAAATTGCTACAAATGCTTTTGTCATACCAAATGAGCAATCAGCTGCCATTCCTCCTACAAAGCTTCATTTTTCTTTGTCTTTTCTTTCAGGCTGAAGTCATTGATGTAAGTTATGGAAATGCAGATGATTTAAAAAGGATTAAGAAAATGAAAAACATAACAAACCAGATTGCACTCCTAAAACTGGGAAAATTGCCACTACTTTATAAGGTTGGTCCAATGGCTATTTTTTGGTGTAGAGATGGATATTTTGTTTTGCTTTGTTGGTGTTATATGCCTCTATGAGTGTGGAGTGTGAGTATGTGTGTGTGTGTGTGTGTGTGTGTGTGAGAGAGAGAGAGAGAGAGAGGGAAGCAGAAAGTGTCACAGGAAGATGGCTTTTCCAAGAGAGAACATTTTAAATTAAGATCTTTAAGAAAAAGAAATGGCTGTCCTTATCACGTAAGACAGGAGATACCTTAAGCCAGATATTGGTTAGTTCATGGAACCTTGATAAAATTGGCATACTTTTCACAATAATACCTATGGAATGCTAAAAATGACAATCACAGTGTCCTATTCTTATGACATATTTGAAACCCCTCTTATCAAAACTGACTAATTACTATGTACTTTATGTTAGACTAGTATCTAGATGATTTACATGCCTTAGTGATTGATTTTGTCAACTGTATAACTTCGTAGTTGTGCTCAGGAATTTAATTAAGCTATAATACGCTAAGAAGAAGCAGAATTTTGATTTATTTTATTTAAAGAGAAGTTTATTAACACTCATCCACTAGATTCATTTACATAATTGAAGCAGTTTGATCTAAGTATCACATAATGAGCCACCACAATAGACAGCCACTACCACTCATTCTTCCTTCATTTTCTTTTTCTATTAAGAAAAATAGTCGGTGTATTTATGTCACTGGAACTCTCTGATTCTGAATATGTATTGGATTTCTCCTCATCCAATCCTAGGTTTGCTAATTTCCAAGCCTGAAAAAGTTTCCAGAAATCTGTTGTCACACTCTTAAAGGAGATAAGAAAATACCCTATACTTATGTTTCATTGTCTTCCAAGCATGCCCTATACTTAAATCAGTTGATAGTTGGTAACTGGCCAGAATTTTGAGGTAGTCATGGAAAATATAATATATAGTGATATCAATTTTGTGCAGGACAATTTGTCAACATGTATTAAATGCCTTAAAATAATCACATTTTGATCCAGTAATTCCAGTTAAAAAAAAAAAAAAAAAAGAGTTGATAAACCATAATGATGACCAATGATGTGACAAAATACTAGAAATTACATATATGTCCAATTAAGTATTGAAAATTATGCTACATTTGTACAGCTGAATATTATAAAACAATTATAATGTAAAAAATAATATTTAATGATGTGGAAATTCTCGTAAGTCAAACAAATAAGTTATAAAGAGCACATTTATAATAATTATAATAAAGATTATATTATGGTTATTTGTAAAGGTAACTTTGTTAGTAATATGGCCTAGATGTTTTTCTAAGCACTTTTTATGTGTTACCACATCAGTCTTCACAATAACTGTATTGCTGAGGTAAAGACTACTAGTTTCTCTTTATGGGTTAGGTAATTAAGGCAGAAAAAGGGTAAGTGACTAGCTCAAAGATCAACAGCTACTTACATAAAACAATCTGGATTTATATCCAGTCTCATCTCACATCATAAGTGTTTAATGTGCATGTGTATATGTGTGTATGATGTAGTTGGGGTGGACTGGTAGACAGATAGACACAGAGACAGACAGATGGATAGATAGATAATGAAGATGTTAAATTGCAGTTTGTACCTCAGGTTTTAATATAAAAATAAGAGTAAATGATTTCAAAATGAGCTATGTGACAGCTGTATTTCAAAGGAAATAGTTGAAAACATGTTGAACTATTATTAAACCCCTTACTCATGTATGCGGTATAAAATATTTGGAGATTGGGGAGACAGGATTTCATGAATAGGAATTTTGGAGAAATGTATTTAAATTCCATTGCAAGCTCCTGACTGAGGCTTCAATGGAACCACATGGAGGGCTTAATGTATGTCCTTTGTAATATGGAAGACATGGGAGACATGTGTCTGACTCACCTGAGAATTCGAAAGGTGAGAGAGAGGTTTGCTTAGCATCTAATAAATGAACAGAAAAAGAGTGTCTGTTTGGGGATTGGCCTGTGTCTCGAGCTGTGAGTAGAAAAGGACATATGTGTTTTCCATGGTAATTGTGTTAGTAATGTGTGCTAGATATTTTCAAAGCACATTTTATGTATCATCACATTAATTTTCACATTAACTATATTATTGAGGTAGAGACTATTATTTTCCATTCCTTGGTGAGTATCATTAGTGCGTGGGTAAGGGGATAAAATAAAGTTCTCTCCTTCTTCAACAACAGACATGATCTGGTGGAGGGGCAAGCTGACATTTGAAATCTAGGGTAGAGTTTTGATCATGGTACGAGAATTAGTCATTCTAATTAACTTAATTAACTTAAGACAATTGACTCAAATTGCACTTTGTATTAGCAATAATCCAAAGCCTTCCTCTGGTGTTTGGAAAAGAATGCTCCTCTCTAGATATGTTTTAAAAGGACAATGAGAAGTAAAATAACATTGATTTGGGTACATTACATGAATCCTGCTTGTTTCAACTCTGTGGCAGGGGGCAATTATACACATTGGGTAAATGGAATTATGGATTTCTACTTCTTTATATTTCCCTGAATTTCTAAATGTTCTACAGTGATTGTGTATATCATTTAGAAACAAACAAACAAACAGATAACTTTGAAAATTCAAGTTAAGTCATTTAATTTTTTTCTCTAATAATGCTTACAGTCCAAATACTCAAAATTCTTACCATAGATAATGGGTTAAAAGAGAATATTTACATTATGAAAACTTTTGGTTATATTTACAAAGTAGTGAATTAATGGTTTATCTAGGATAGGACATGGTTATTGAGAACTTAGTATATTTACTCCAATCATCTTCCTCATAGGCCTATAAATAAATTTAACACAGAGTTCTAGGCAGAATCCTCCACCAGACAGAGCCACATACCTGGCTTCATCTTCTAGGTAGAGGAGACAGGGCATCCTTTTTTTAAACCTTTTTAATTCCATTCTACACTTCTGTGTTTTCTGTGGATCATTCCAGAGAATTGAGGGAATCATTGATACTGTAACTTTTAATAAACATTCACGTAATACAGAAAAAGGAAGCATGAATTAGACAGGCTTATACAGCGTGATTGCAGCCAAGCTTGTTTTACCTGTCCATCAAATACAGAGGTGTCAAAAAATATATACACATTTTAAGAAAGGAAAAACCTATTAAAATTGTAACACTCAATATATACCGATAACAAAAGATGAATACAAGTCACCTTTGACTCCTGCAATTACAAGAGTTGCTCAAAGTGGTTACCATCAGCATCCAGACACTTCTGATTATGGTGAACTACTGCTTGAGCAATGCTGACCAAAGTGTTCACTTGTATACATTTTGTTTTACACCCCTGGTGTATTCTGGGCTTGCAATTTGAAAGTGAGGAAGTACAATAATGCAGATAAGTTGAAAAAAGCAGAGGACCAGTTGACTTTCTATGTGAATCACAACTATTAATCACGATTCTAAATGAGCATCTGTACTGGGAACATGCAGTAGTGAGTAAAGAGAAAAGTTAATGTTATTTTAGTTGTGCAGTAGTTATTAAATCATAGTTCAAAAATGAATTTGGGAGGGAATCTCTGAATCTAAGGAAAGGAGGGCAAAGGGGAAACATAATGTGATATTAAATTATTTCTTAAATGAGTAGAAAAAAAATAGGCTGCAGCCAAGATGGAATAGATCTCATTAGTTTTATTGTAAATACTATGTACGTGTTAATTTAGTCTCCAGGAAGGGAATTGATGAGAAAATCCTCACATTATGTTGCAGGAACTGTGAAAGGCAAATAAAAGGATTTTAGATGTATGCTGCAGGAAAGAGCAAACCAAGTTCTCAGAGCTAGCTTGTAATAGTTCCCTTAAGCTTAAACCTTAGAGGAAAGACGTTATTTCAGCTTTGCATTTATAGCAGTTTGTTTTATGGGGGAGTGCTTTAGTTCTTCGGGCTTTAAGACAAACTATTCTCTTATATGTCATAATGGATTCACTTACATTTCTCTCAGTGACAATCTGAGACATAGTAAAGGAGATTTAAAATTTTTTCCCAAATTCCCAAATTGCTGAATAGCACCCCAGTATGAAATTTATTTTATAAAATGTAATAAAAGTATTTGGCTTTCTTTTTAAAGCCCTTTTCACAAAAATCAATAATAAAAAATAATAATAATAATCACTGTGTATTTCATGACAACTACACATGCAATAAATCCCTCTGAAATATGGAGGCTGAGCCATTGTCTGGGTCCTCACCAATTACCAGTCTCACATCTTGTTAGGAGTCAAATTTATATGCAGTAAAATTACAGTGAATACATGTCTGATGTCTTTTGTGCGTGGTGAAATTACACACAAAAATCCACAAATGCTATTGCAATTTTTTATAAATGAAGTCATATGCAATACATCCCTAGTATTTACTGTTATATGATATCAGTAAATATTAGTTGGTTTTAATGTTTTTCTTATATACATTTTTATTCTTATAATTACAATTTTAATGATCCAGGAAACCAAATAATTTTGTAGTTTCCTACAAATTAAAAGTTTTGTATTTATTGATTAGATAAGATTTATATTTTAATATCTGTTGTGTATTGTTTGGCGAGTGTATAACTTAACCACCCACCACTTACGTCCATACTCATGCTTATGTAGGTAGGCCTTTTGGAGGAGCCTGGAGGGAACTGAGAGGTAGGAAAAACCTGTTAGGTGTTTGTACTTTTGATTAAATTGTTTCCCACAAATTAAAAAAGAGTAGAATTATTTAAAGAAAAGAAAATGCTGTATGCTTTGAATTTCAAACCCAAATTAATCCATAAAATAAATAAATTTAAAACACTGAATTGGGGGTTAAGAAAGAAATATCTATAGATACTAGCGATTTACCAATCAATATTCAATGAATGGACAATTGGAAGATCAGCAAGAAATCCCATAGTTTATACAAATGCTGAGAAACACTGTATTTTGAATATTAACTTCACATGAAGCATTTGCATGCTTTTCATATTCGCTAAACAATAAGTTCCATTTACTCTAGTCTCCCTTTTTCTCTGATGACATTTAATCCCTATGATAACTGCATTCAAAAGAATTGTTACTTTTTTCTTTATCCTATCTTACAGAAAGCAACTTTTGCTGTGCTTTATGTGGTAGACGATTAAAGATGGTTGAACTAAAATTTAGTTTCCTTTATTCCAAAATTAAATATGATGCATTTAACTAATAATTAGCCTCAAGAATATGTTTCCTAGTAAAATAATTCAACTACGTATAAAAAAAGAATTCAATATTTTTTAAAGATAAAATATTCATGTGTGCCCTATGTATGTGGTATATTTATATACAAACTGGTGTAACCTTGTATATGATTTGGCAGTGAGGCTGGGAAGAAAGGAGAGAAGAGAATGACCTCTATCCTGTTGAAACTTTCAGGTTTAGAATTTCCCCTGTTATATATGAAGTTGGCAGACCTATTTACTTGACATTCTGTGAATATTTCAGATTAAAGAAAATGTTTCATTCAGTGTGATTGCATGATGTTTTTAGATATGGTTTTGTATATAAAGGCCAACTTGCTTCTTTTCTCTGGGGGCAATTTTTGAAGGCATTCTATGAGCAAAGTTTTTTAAAAAAGCAAACGCTATCTTGCTACTTGGAAATTGTATGCTGTTCACTGACTAATTTAATGAGGCACTTCATACTCAGTTCTCAGAAGTAATTACAATTGACCAATGCTCCATATTCTGTAATTGTAAGACTACAGAGCTGCTCCACTGGTCACAGAAAACATGATGAGGAATAGAACACAAAATCAGAAAACAGTGGTTCAGTATACTCAAAACCTAAATCTGCTAGGTTTTTTGTTTGTTTGCTTTTTATCAGAAGACTTTCCATTTTTCACTTACTGACTTTAGTTATTTTTCTAAATGACTTACACCAAATATTAATATATCTACAAAAAATAAAATATATTTGTTGAACTACAATTTTAATCAGGAATTGTATGAAAAATGTAAGACCGTGTCATGTCATTATTCTGTCAGCAAACAGACTTTAATAAAGTGAATTTAGAGCAAGGAAAACTAATTGAATGCTTCAGATCCTACTCCTAATATTAACATATTTTTCATGGCTTAAAACCAAATGAAGGTGTATTTACAAATCTACAAAGTCTGTTGTGAATAAATCCCATAATTTGGAAGTTATGCCTGTATTTTACCTACGTAATAGTATAATTAAATTACATTTACTGGTTATTTGAATATTATGAAGACATAACAAGTGACAGAATGTATTAGAAGGGTTGTTGATTTTTACATATATCTTATTGTAATATGGTTAGCATATTACATGTATCCCTATGTATCCATGTAAGTTTGGCACCACAAGAAAGGATGCAAAGCATTGTGTTCCTTCTAACTAAGCATTATCGTATAAGTTAAGAAAGCTAAGAAAGAATGAAAGAAAGAGAGACAGTCAATGACGTAGTGAGAGAAAAAGAGGGAGAATGGGAGAGAAGGCAAGAGCTAAAGAAGGGAGGGAGGGAAAGAGGGAGGAAGGAAGGAAGAAAGGAAAGAAGAAAGGAGAAAGGAAGAAAGGAAGACAGCAATTGATCTTTCTAGTTTACTCCCTAAAATTACACGTTTCAAAAATTTTCTTTATATATTTTATATTACTCTAATATTTGTTGTTTCTATAAAATATGTGGAGACAGAGTTAAATTACTTCTGGAAAGAAATATCATTGAAAAATATATAATATCTATATGAGGGGGAAAAAGCACCTATACCCTAAAATTTATGTAATTAAACTTACAGCTACACAGTATATTGTATCTGGTTTTAAATTCAATAGACTTTCTATTTCTCTAGTCAGTTAAACTTTAATATGCTATGAAACCTTAATATAGCTAAACAAGCTTAAAATGTTCTCACTTGAACTTTGAAAATAATATATACTCAATAAAATATTATTTTAATAAGTCATTATTAACATATAAGTTAATTTATTCTCATAAATATTCATTAAATTGCTTTTTAACTGGAAAAATATATTTACTGTGTTTATGCAAAAGCTATTGGGAAGGTTTTATAGCCTAATATATATTATAGTTAAGAAAAAAGGTTTTGTGATTTTAATAATGTACCTTGAAAAAAGCGTTTCTATTACAGGCACAAAACAACAACAACAACAACAAAAAAACAACAAAAAAACACACACTGCTTTTATTTACTAGATTTGCATTTCCAAATTTCATTAAATCTTTACATCAACATTATGTACTTTCTCTTGTATTACATTTTATATTACACTTAGTAATCTCACTTAGCATAATAAATATTTTATGGTTTTTAAAAAAAGTAATGCATACATTATTTGAATATTACAGTCATCTCATTTCAAAATATTAAAATTCTTACTGCAGTAATAATTTCAATCATTATTGTTATAATGCCATATTTTAAATCAACTTGTATTGGATAATTTAGAAAAATTAGAGTCTCTATAGTCCCAGAAATATATGAAGTATAATAGCAGACTTCAATTTGAACTAATATTGACAATCATGGAAGAAATACCAGAAGAATTTTCAAATAAAATTGTGTTTGTCTTCAATTTGTACTTATAATTTTATTTTTGTTTTAATCTAAATATATTAGGTTGTTAAAATTACTATCCATACCTATCAACAAAGAACATGCTTGTTTTTCATAGTACATAACCCATATCAGACTTATTTTATAATTCTCATACAAAGACAATTTTCAAGTAATCTTAGGATGAATTTCATCATATATAAAATAAATGTCATTAAATGAAATTCAGGGGGAGCCCCTTATAGTTCTAACATGCCATGTTTACTTGATGTTGTTCCAATATCGAAATTAATAACTGATTGCTCTGATACAGTTTTTTGGTTTTTTTTTGCCTATAAATCATAGCATAATTGTAACTAAACATTAGCACAACTTGGTGATGGTATTATGGATATTGAAACATCTATGATATAAGGACAATTTTAACACCATGCCTTATATTTTGGGTGATATCAAACTGTATTCTCAGTTTTTATATACTTTACAAGCTCAAGGATTCTTTAACTTAAGAGGAGAACTAGTAAAGAAAAATTGTAATAGTTGGCAGGTTAAAATGAAATTGGCCTGTCTTCCCAGTTACTATTATATCACAGATACGCAAGTGTTGTTCGACCTAATTCATATCCTTCTTTACTGAGAATTTGTATGTGGCTTCCATAGGAGGTTATCTAAGCCTTTCATGTATGTGTGAAATGCCAGCATAAAATTTTTGTTTCTAATTTAGAATAGTAAACAAAATGAAACAAATCAGCCCACATATTTTTCCTGTGGTATTACATGTGTTGACATAGTCTCTATGTTTTCATATTTGTAGTCATTTCTTTCAACTTGTTTTGGTATACAGCAGCCTATTTTGAAATAAAACAAAAATATGGGTAACTTCAGTATATGATCAAAAGATTTATTGATAGGATCACTAGTAAAATAATATAATTTCTAAAATTTTCAAAATTGCAATATCTTGGATTCTTTATTGCTTATCATTCTGAAACACAAAACAAAACAAAACAAAAAACACAAAACCAAAGCTAAATGATGGAAAGTGTTTAATGCTAAATCAGACAAATAAGTCTGGAGAAAAATAGCAGAGTAACTTGTGTTGGAAAATGAAACAGGGCTACAAATGGCATATTTTATATGATTTATAAAACATACGAGGTTTGACAATTAAGTTTGCAAACTCATCCTAAGAAAAGTGCCACATACCTCATTGCTGAATATCACTATGGTCACCTTCAAAGTACTCCCCTTGGGAAGCTATGCACCTACACCAGTGCCTAGTGCACCCCCTTCAAAGCAATTTTGGAATTGTCTGAAATGGCCATCAGAGCTGTTGTCATATTACCCTTGATGTCCTGAATATCATCAGAATGTCTTCCTTTCAATATTTCCTTTGTCTTTGGGCAAAGAAAGAAGTCATTGGGGGCCAGATCAGGTGAGTAGGGAGGGTGTTCCAATACTGTTATTTGTTTACTGGTTAAAAACTCCCTCACAGACAGTGCTGTGTGAGCTGGTGCATTGTTGTGATGCAACAGCCGTGAATTGTTGGTGAAAAGTTCAGGTAGTTCTCATCTAACATTTTTAGCCTTTTCAGCACTTCCAGATGGTAAATTTGGTTAACTATTTGTCTAGTTGGTACAAATTCTTAATGAATAATCCCTCTGATACCAAAAACAGTTAGCAACATTGTTGCAACAAGTTCACCAACCTACTTGTCAGACCTCCTATAGGAAAATATTTTCCTTAAGTTTTAAAAAATTCCTAGTATGTCTTACTAAATATATGTAGTTGTTTTTTGTTTTTTTCGCTTTCTTGTTTTGGCCTGGCTTCATCATTTGTGTGCTTTGATTATGAAACAGGTAGATACAATCCATTTTCAAAATAAGTTAGCATACAGATCAGGTAATTGCTAAACCAGAAAAAAATGTATCTTTTTATAATTAATTCTGATTGATTAGAAAGTGCAATTCTAAAGTCTTTTGCCCTGAAACTGAGAAACACATGCATACATCTAGATGACAGTTTACAAATAAAGTATGAGACCATGTTTACATGATTTGAGAGGTTTTGGGATAGCCACTCTGGCTTATATTACATTTATTAAATACTGGAAATAGAAGTTACTACTTTTTATATTTAATGGGGAATTGTTAGTGTGTAACTATAAATAATATAAGTTACAAAGATTTTATTCAAAGGTAATTAATAGGATAATAACAATTTAGTATCCTTAAAATAGAAAAAAACACAGGAATACTGTATTTGGTCGATGGGGCTGCCTTTAGAAGGGGTGGCTAAAGACAGATTTGAATCCGTCGCAATTCTGACCCCAATAATTTATGTGTATATATTTGCATACATTGTTTATTTGTAACTATAATACATTTCCTACCTCGCATCCTATGGCTAAAATATAGAATCCTATCAAATGTATGAGGCTGGGATCCCAGCTTAACCACTTCGTCGCTATGAATCAGTTTTTAAGGCTTTTAACCTCTATAAAACTTAATTTCCTTCCTTGTAAAACCAGTATGATAATAGTGTTGTCTTTTTATCACCTAGCTTTCAGTAAATGCTCACTAAACCTTCATTAGAATTGTTTTTGTATTGCAGCCATGGTAAAGGAAAGGTTTTTTATTTTCACTGGAGACTTTTGAAAAACATAATTACCTGAACAATATCTGTGAACACTGTAGTTTTCTTTCAGATACATGATTTCACATAAACACGCATAATCCTCACAAAATTGCTGTGAAGTAGGGATGGTTACTGCTCTGCAGTGAGTAATTAAGTCCCCGAGTGTCCGAGTGTCTTACTCAGTGGTATACATGCATGACGCAGGAAATCTAGAGCTCTTATTCCAAACCCTGTGCACTTTCTGATTCCCCTCAGCTCCTTAATTTATTTGGGTTTATGAAAGAACCTTTATGTTAAGGTACCTTCTCTCAGACAGTAGCAACATTGTGGCTTCAAACATGGTCCTTTACAATTGTACAAAGAATTTTTCAGATTACTCTCAGATGGTTCTGAATGAGAAAGCTACACATGAAAGGTAAAGCAAAAGTGGAAAAATAACATCTGGGGAAGTCAGACGATTAGCATGTAAGTGTTAATCATACAGTATCTTCATTTCTATTGAAATCATAAAAATAATTTAAAAATTTCGAACTAAAGTGTGTGTGGTGGGGGGCGTTGAGGTTGTGCTTAAGCAGCATTCTCAATAGGTGCCTGAAAACGCCTCTGCTTTGGTATTTAGTCTATCCTCCCTCACATGGGAGCTGTTTGAGTGGTTACAACACATGCTTTCCATTTGGACAAGAATTCCCATTTATGTGGAGAGTCATTCAGTCAGCTTTTGCCCTTAGTCAATGAAGCATACTAATCAGAGGATTCAGACTTACCAACTTAACTGTCCAAAATCTGACTCGATTTAAGGGGTAAAAAAATGTCACTTGATATTTTCCATGCATAGTATAGTAAAAATCAACTGGGGGGGGGAGGGGAGGGAGTTTATATCATCATTAGACTTAAATTTTTCTACATCCACATTGACTGAATTTTGGTATTTTTATCCAATTACTGACAGCCAGGGAGACATAGCCTTGGGCACCTGAAAAAAGAAAGTTGAACGTGAATTGGTATTAAATTTGATCCTGACCAGAGGACCTGGTGAAATCATAGGGCACTTGTATATCTGAGCTCATTTATTATTAGAGAAGCATTCTCATTAACTTCCTTGGGAAAGTGTTGCCCTTAAATCTTATCTTGAATGAGAAGAATTTGTAACTTGAAAATGTATATGAATATTTCATAAGAATCGTCTTACCGTGCATGCTTGTATGTGATAGTCTGGTAAAGGTTGACAGATATGTGGAATGTTATAATGACTTGATGGATGCATATGGAATGTTTAATGGAAACGTGAGAAGTGCCTGCTGGGCTGCTGTGAACGTCCTCCAGTGTTGTACTGATTTTTGTTGGCTGTTAACAAAATCCTCACAGAAAAGAATAGTTTCCGATTAATGAGTTAAAATGACAGGATGATTTTATTGCGCTAGCTAGGTCAAAAGAAAGGTTTGGGGGAAGCATCAGTCATTTATTCTTTTTTCATTAAAACACATTTTAAAAATACATATCTGAGCAAAATATATCTTAATGAGGAGGCACATACAATTTTTTTTTCCCCAGGTGGGGCCCTCTATAATTGTACTCCCCTGCTGCTTTGATTCCCAGAATCCCAGAAAAATGTCACAGTTACAGGGGAATATGAATAGTTTGGCTCAAAGACCAGGAGATATCAGAACAATGCCATTAAAAACAAACAAAACCTTACTGGGTTAATCTTAGTAAGAGAAAGGTACACAAAAGCACAAAAGTAGAAAAATAATTTGCCCCAAACATTGTTAATTAGTAGAATATCAGGTTCAGTTTAATTTGTCTTGTTTTAAAATGGATAGGAGAAATTGAGGAATAGATTCAGAAACGATTGGTAAATCAGGAAAATGTGATGGATTGTTTATTTAATTGGGAGTTCCTTAATCTGAACTAAAGAAGGCTGAGAAGGAGAAAAATAAAAACAGCCTTTAAGCACATGAAAAAGTTTTCATGCATCATAAGATTAAGAGCTGTTCCAAACTTTCAGAGGGTAAAGACATAAAATATGGGCTTAAATTATAGCAAAATGCATGTACATTATACATGAATCACTTTTACAAATAAAGTTGATGAAATACTAGAAAAGTCTTCCAAAGATGGTTGTCCCAGTTGGCTTCTAGAACTTTTAGAATATCTTATGTTTTATATAATGTTTATGATATAAGAGTATGTGCATACTGTCTACTTTTCTCTTCACACCACTTTGGCCCCTAATAAGAAAACTTTCAAACAAAAATTAAGGCCCAGAATGTTACCAACATTGGTAGTGGTTTTGTTGTCTAAGAGACGAAAGAACTTGTCATATATAAACTCATTTAATTAATTCTAGTAAAAGATGGTAAGATGTTGGATCTTTTCATTCGACTTATGGCTAATTCTATACTTTTTAAAAAGTCTGTTCCAGGAATGTATCACCTTAGCATGTATCTTCATTTTTAAAAACCAAAGGACCCTTTTTGTGTATTTTGTTTTTAAGAAAATGTGTTAACTTTTTTTCGATCAAATTGTGTGAAGTATTAATCTTTAGTGTAAAAAGAGGACTTTGTGGGTGGGTGAATTATTTTCATCTGTGAAGCTGACCAGTGTCTATGCTACTCTGGCTAATAAAATCCCAACATGTTTGGACGATGTTGGTATTAGGGAAAGAATGCTGCCACACCTCACTGCTATATTCTTAGCATGATCTACAGAGGCGGCCCAGACTTGATTTTTTCCTTTTTTCCTGTAAAGTCATATAACTTTGACAGAGTAAAAATTGACTATGTTTAATTTTATGATAGCAGTCAGTCGCTTTGATAATTTCATGATTCTGACTGCTGGAAAAGAGACTGGCCTAAGAATGCTTTCTTATGCATATTCCCAATGTAGACTTTAAAAAGAAGAGAGGACATTTAATCTTAGTCACCATGGTCCTGTCTATCTGATGTTTAACACATAGGAGATAAAAGGCCAAATCATATCAGTTGGACTACTTAAGCTTTACATTATTCCAGTTTCAAGGAATCTTTGTGACAGAGCTAAGATTAATTAGCTTATTGGATCTGATTACTGTAAACCATGATTTCTGTTAATAACCATGTTTATCATCTTAATGTCAAATTTGTTTCTAGCAATTTACTTGATCACATAAATGTATGATGCATTGAATCTACTGCATTTGATATCAGATAAATATCCAGGGTTGAGAGGTTCACTTCTGCTAAAACATGTCATCCATGGTACTGCCCTCTCTATCCCACAAAACAGTTTAAAGTACTTTTTAACATGGAAAATGTATCTGAGAAGATTTGAAAATCACACTAAAATGCATTCCGTTTCTCATATCAAACATATTATTCCACCTGTAAGTCTAGATTCATAGAAACCTAATGCCATAAATTGTTTAATCAGTTTTCTTGGGTTATTTATCTGACTTAAAGAAAGACACTCATATTTTTACTTCTAAGTGTATTCTTTTCTAATAGGGGAAAACACTGTGATTAAAAAAAATGTGACAAATGTAAACATAATCATGGCAATATAGCAATAATGTAACAGTAATAATATGCAAATAAATTATAGATCAGAATAAGAAAAGGAATGATATTTGATTTATACTTTATATTTTACATTTCATCTATACAGTATCCGTTTTTCATAGATCTACCTCTAAATATTTAGTCTATTTAAAATCATGGTTTATATAATTCAATATTAGATTCCCATATGATTTTAGTGTATTTTTATTTTAATTACAAAGCATTAGTCTTCACATTGTTTACATTTTGCCTGAATACGAATTTACATTTTGCATGAATATATATGAACATGAATGATTATTGCAGATGGCAATGTAAATGTTTGGTAAAATGCTGCTGTTATTGTGTTTTGTGTTCTTACAATTCATCTCCACACGTGTCTATAGACATGAAAAATCCACCTTCCTTATTCACCAAATTTTAATTTGATATTGTATTTGCATTTATCTTTCTTTCTGTACGTATTTCATTTTAAGATATTCAATTATAATATATATATATATATATATATATATATATATATATATATATATATTTAACTTCAAACCAATGCCAAGGATTTTTAATTGCTACACTATGTTATCTTCCATATTAGAACACTGTATTTTTTATTAACTTAAGAAAGATTGTCATTAAAGGTTACCTATTATAAATTCTTAATTTTAAGATGAGAGACAAGCAGGATAAAAAACTTGAATAGATCAAATAGTTGTTGCATACATCAAAAGGAGATTATTTATTCTCCTTTTTATCCCCAATGTAAGAGTATTTCACAATGAATATTTTGTGTGTGCGTGTGTGTGTGTGTGTGTGTGTGTGTGTGTGTGTTGTGTGTTGTGTGGTAAAGAATGGGTATTTCCACCATGTTTTTTTTTTAGATATGCATCTGTGATGGACATACATATGGTTTTATTATTTTTACTTAGAAACTTATGTTCATTAAAAGTAATTTACAATGAACATGTGTTACTATTATATCTTAAAATTGTTCTACAAATTAAAATGTGTACGTAATAGACATGTCTTTGAATTATTTGAATATTTTATATAAACTGGCTGTAGATAAATGCAAGTTTTATTAAGTATAAATAGAAACGTTTTCCAAAATACTCAAAATACCGTAATCTTACAATAAAAGAAAGTAAAATGAATGAATATATATATATACATATATATACATATATGTGTATATATATATATATATATATATATATATATATATATATATATATATTACATGGACAGTATTTTGAATTTCAAACTGAATTTTATTCTACTACTCAGAGGCTACATGGTCACATTTCAGAATATTAGTAAGCTACGTGAACTCCTTTGTTTTAACATGGCACAGTTACCTTCTCTCATTTAAAATTGTATCACAAAGTTAACCAATGAGGCAGGGAAACTTAGTGCTTAATGGCATGGAATATGGAAGCAGATATTTTGGGGCTTAAATCCTAGCTCAACCTATGACATTGAGAAAAATCACTTCACCCACAAGTCCATCTACTCATCTATAAAATCAATATACATGCCACAATATATTCACTATGTGAACTGAACGTGCACTAACTTCAAGATGATATAAGCCCAAGTAAGTATAGGTAAATTGGGCCCATAATTCTCATGTATTTAGAACTATATTTTTATTTCATTGGACATAATTGTGGACATAATTATCCTTTCCATGCTCTTATAGATGATTCACAAATAAACATTGTTCATTTAATTGAAAATAAATTGTCAGAGTTATAAATACTAAGAAAATAAATCCTCATGAAATTCTAAGAGCTATAACATGAAACACCTGCTGTTTCTGACCTTTATTTCACTTTAGCTGAACAGCTTCTCAATGCTTATGTACTTTTTACTGGCTATAGATTACCTCCACCTTTAGAAATAGGGGCAGTGAAGATATGTTAGCACAGTAGATGTTTTCCTGGCATTAGAAAGCAGCCAGAGTGCAATGGTAGTAGAAATAAAATGTGGAAATTAAAGGTCCCATTCCAATTTCATTATGTGTAAACAGGGGTTGACTGACTGAATCTGTATAGAGCAAAAACTCAGGCAATTTCTGAGAATGTTATTCCAAACAGCTTGATAATATAGATGATATAGATATAGATATAGATATAGATACATATACATACATAAATGTATACATATACATGTATATATCCATATATGGATATATATACATATATGAATATATATGTATATATACATATGTATGAATACATATATATATATATATATATATATACACATATATGTATGTGTGTGTGTGTGTGTGTATATATATATATTCATATAGAGGTAGTTTACTCTCTTACTATTTTTCAGGAAGATCTGAAGATTCTCAATTTTTTTTTCCTTGTATACTTACACAAAAACTAAAGTCTCATGTGGCCTTTCTATTTATACACAATTTTGGGGTTCATTTACCAGGTTCATTGCACACAGTAGTGCCAGTCATGCAGTTTATATCTCATGGGCAACATTCACAGCATAGAAGTAAGGAATTTGTGTGTTTTTTACAACCATTTTCTAGCAAACAGCAGCAAAGTGTCTGCTTTTAACAAAATCAGTAAGTATATTATGGCAAATTTTAGCCAGATGGAAATCAACTATCTTGAGGACACTCGTCTTCTATGTGCGTCTATCCGAATGTCATCTTTATGTATATTAGTAAGAGCTCAAAATTTTACCAATTGAAAATTATGACATATTCTAATTCTAAAATAAAAAGAACAAATTGCATAATATATGAAAATTCTAAGTACCATGCCTTTGTTTTCAACCAAATATATTAGCACTCTTTCAGTTATCATTATTACAACAGTAATTAGAAGAAAACATTAAGAATATAATAATGATAATAACAAAGCTCTGAAAGCCATTTCCTTTTCTAAAATTTATGATTGCAACTCTGGTGTCCACTACAAGTTAGTATGGCAATTACATGATGCAAACCGTTCCAATGTTTTTTGTTTTGTTTTGTTTTTCCTTAAAATCATAAATAATCAATTTCAATAAAAATGCATCCACATGGAAAATTTACTTTTTTATAAAAATATATACCTTATAAATATTTATTTATTATAAGTATTCATTAGATAAATTTTATGAGTAAACGTAAGAAACAACATAAAAAGATCATAAAATACATTTTATCTATCATTTAAACAAAATACATTAGTTTATTGTTGAGTTTATTTAAGAAACAAGGTCTCTATTTCTCTTTGTGATATAATTAAAAAAAAAAATAATTCTTGACCTAGCAAGGCTTTTGAGGATCCCTTTGCAAATGTATACTTTAACGTGGTAGCTTTCAGCAATTTTTAGCAAGAAAGTAGTTTTGGCTACTCAGGTGAAAATAACTAAGCAAATGTGGAAAAAAATGCAAATAGAACTTTTATAGTTGGATAACATAAAAATATAACTCTAAAGATTATATATTTGGAGTAATGCAGATAGTAAATTTTCTTTAAAATTAAATCCATGTCTTTAATCTTTTAACCTTAATAGTGCAAACAAACTGATTTGACTAATCCTCTTATTTACCAACTCACTTTACCTTTCCATCCAATCCCCAACCTCCCTTCCAGGTATGCTGACTACTAGTGGCTGGAGTTAATTCTAATCCACGAATGTCTTAGGGCACTTTAGCAAAAAAAATTCATAATTGTGCAAAATAAGACTTCAGTATACTCACTCAAAGACCAACGGCATTCAACCACTGAAAGCAATACATTTTCATATATTTGGCATGTGTTGTACTACAAATTGAAATCTGTGTTTGATTTGATTGTATCAAATACGATTTTAATTCTGCTGTGCCAACAAGTACCCATATTTTGACTAAAATATATGACACAGGCAATAAAAGGTATTATGAGATGATCATCAAGACAAAGTCCCCAATTTATTCTCTCTTTTCTGAAAATCATAAGGTTATGGCAAGGCTGTAGATTAACAAACCATTACAGGAGAAAATTGAAGAAATGGAAGCTATATGTATGTTAATCTAGTAAAATTGTCATATTTCCAGATACAAAAGTATGTTTGTCTATCCTTCTCAGTCTATCCTTCATTCAACAGTCAAAGTGATATTTTTCTTACACAAACTTCGTCAAATCAATCCATGCTTAAAACTTTCCAATGGTTCACGTTGACATAAAGAAATTCTCCACTGACATGGAGATCAAAATGCTTAGTATTACTTACAAATCTCTTAATAATCTGACTTTTGCATAACTTACGTCGTACAACTTTCTTAGCTATCAGCTTTTCTTCTTTTGTTCTTTCTTTCTTTCTTTCTTTTTCTTTCTTTCTTTCTTTCTTTCTTTCTTTCTTTCTTTCTTTCTTTCTTTCTTTCTTTCTTTCTTTCTTTCTTTCTTTCTTTTTCTTTCTTTCTTTTCCTTCTAGTTTTTCCTTCCTGAATCTTCTTCCCCCTACCCTTTTCCCTACACAAATCTATTTGACCTTCAGATCACATAATACTACATTTTTCAGTTAATGCTTCCCTGATACCAAAGAATATGTCACACTTTCTAGGTAAATAACCCCTTTTTTATTAAAAATATCGCTGTTTATAATTTACTATATTTGTGTAATATTATTTAGAATATGATGACCTCCCTACCAGTGATAAAGTTATAAAGGAAAACACATTATTTTTCTGTGTTTTTACATGTTCAACTTTTAACATCCTGCCTAGTTTTTGATACATGCTTTGTGTTTCTCAAAAATTATGTGTTTAACAAGTGAATAACTAATGAATGTGCCTGGTTAATATGTCGGAGAGAAATTTCAAACCTAACTCTGTTATTCAGCTCTAAAACTGGATCACATTAGCTGTCTATATAGGTGGGTCTAATAGTCTTTATTGCTCAAGTTCAAAGAAACAAGCAGAATCTTAGCCAATGCATGACTAGCTAAACCCTGAGAGAATAATTTTGAAAATAGAAACTTATATATGGTATACCAACTTTTTGATAGATTTGCAGGCACTCTACCTCCTTTTTGCTTGATAGTGTTCTTTTGATAAATCCAATTTAAGTATCTCTTCTGATGAGAAGGTGACTGCAGTGTAGCAGATGATATACTTATGTGACTTCATTTAAATTCAATCATTTCCACAACCCACTTCTTAAGATATTATATTCACTGTACACACAGGTAAACCGAGGCCCTCAGTGATTAATTATCTTGCGATTATACAGTTTAGTACATGCTAGAACTTAGACTACGGGATCCAGGACTGGGAAACTCATGCTTTTTTTTTCCCCATTCTGAGTTGTAACAATTTCATCTAAAAGTCCAGGAAGCTTATGAAATATTTATCTATAAGGTAGGAGCTGTCATCCTACAATGTAACTTCTCTAAAGGTAAGATCCTATTTTTGTTGTACTATTTTATACAACGGTTCTACATTACAAATAGAGTGAACGTATATTTCCTTCCTCTTGCAAAATTCACAGTGTCCTTCATCTCAGAAGAGTTTAACTCTTCAAGGATGAATAAATCTACTAGTTGCAAGTAGAGCTTTATTTTACTCATAGGAGTAGATAGATCACCAGACACACTCCCTCCAAGTAATGCACCGTTGACAGTGACAAGTTATATACAAAAAGAATTCTCAAACTTGGATTCATTTTATATGGAACCCTAGGGCAAGTGGATATTTAATCTAAGCTAACTGTAGAAGTTTCTCCTTATCACTGCCAATGCACTCACAGAAATTACTAAAATATTCTAGCAACAGCTCTAGGGAAAGAAAACCCGTCCTACCATCTAAAAGATTTTACTGCTCATAATTCTTCCTGAAAACTAAACCTCCTTAATGTGGATTTTAATGTTACTTTTTATTTTAGATTCATGTGCTGATGCTCTTGATTGAAAATATACCTTTAATTAAAAGCATGAGGTTTTTTTGTTTCTTTTGCAACATCTTCCCATTTGAGTTAAAACACATAGTAAATCTGTTACTTGAATATATTCTATGCATAAAATCATATATTATGTCTCTTCAAAGCCACATACTTTAATTTCTAGTTCAAACAATCTTGGCTTTTTATGGCAAAAGATATTACATAATATTTTATTACTTCCTGAAATTTGGAGAGGGAAGAGTTATCTAGAGTGATATTGTCAGGAAGGCCAACATGATAAAAAACGGTCCTGAATTTTATAACAATCTCTAAATGAGGTCCTCTATATTTAGTGTAGGTATGTATTATAGATAAAGGTATATACCACATGCTTCACTCAAATATCAAAACCAATTTTTATGAAAATTAATCACTGAAGAACTAAGCAGGTTCCTAGAATTTTAGAAGCAAAAAGCCAAGCAAAAAGAGATGCATATATATTTATGAAATTGGAACTTTTCTTCCTTCTTTCTTTTTCTTTTCTTTTTTTTTTATCAACATTTTTTAAAAATTAGTTTCAGGTGTAAAAAACAATGTACTAGTTAGACATTTACACCCCTTGCAAAGTGATAACCACCCCCAATCTGCTACCCATCTGACATCATATATATGTTACAATTCCATTAATTATATTCCCTATGCTGTACTCCACATACCATAATGATAGACAGATAGATAGATAGATAGATAGATAGATAGATAGATAGATAGATAGATAGATCAATCTGTCTCTCTCTATATATATACATATATGTACACATACACACATACACTATGGTCACACATATAATATTAAAATTGTAATATAATATTAACATTTGTAATACTTGTAAACAAAAGATGAATACAAGTCACGTACGACTTCTGCAATTACAAGAGGTGTTCAAAGTGGTTACCATTAGTGTAATTTAATATATTTTTTCTTTCTTAAAATGTGTATACATTTTTTGGCACCCTTTGTGTGTGAATAGATAGATAGATAGATAGATAGATAGATAGATAGATAGATAGATAGATAGATAGATAGATGATAGATAGATAGATAGATAGATAGATAGATAGATAGATAGATAGATATAGATATAGATGTATTTATAGTTATCATTCAATATTATTCAGTTTCAGGTGTATAGTGCAGTGGTCAGGCATCTACAGTCTATGAAATGGTCTTCTGAGTAAGTCCAGTGCCCATCTGGCACCCTACATAATCTTTACAACATCATTGACTATATTCCTCAAATTGTATTTAATATCCCTGTGGCAATATTGTGACTACTAACTTTTGATTTCAAATCCCTTTACCTTCTCCTCTATCCCCACTCCCCTCCCGTCTAATAACCATCAGTTGTTCATTTTTCCCTATATCTCTGTTTCTCTTTTGTTTGTTTATTTATTCTGTTATTTAGATTCCACATATAAGTGAGATCATATGGTATTTGTGTTTCTCCATCTGACTTATTTCACTTAGCATAATGTTCTCTAGGTCCATCCATGTTGAAAATGGGAATATTTCATACTTCTTTATGGGCCAAGTAATACTCCATTGTATAAATATACCATGGTTTCTTTATCCAGTCATCTAATGATGGACATTTTGGTTGTTACTGTGTTTTGGCTATTGTGAGAAGCACTACAATGAACATAGGGGTGCGTATATTTTTTCAAATTAGCATTTTGGATTTCTTTGGATAGTTATTCAGGAATGGAATTGCCGAGTCATAAAGTAGTTCCATTTTCTATTTTTTGAGTTACCTCCATACTGTTCTCCATAGTGGCAGCACTAATCTGTAATCCCACCAACAGTGCATGAGTTCCCTTTTCTCACATCCTCATCAGCACTTGTTGTTTATTGATTTATAGATGATAGCCAGTCTGACTGGAGTGAGGTGGTATCTCATTGTAATTTTTATTTGCATTCCTCTAATAATTAGTGACATTAATCATTTGTTTTTTATATGTCTGTTGGCCATCTGTATATCCTCTTTAGAGAAATATCTCTTCATGTCATCTGCCCATTTTTAATTGGGTTGTGTGTTCTTTTGGTATTATGCTTTATAGATTTTTTGTAAATTTTCTATATTAACCCCTCATCAGATGTATCATTGGCAAATATCTTCTCCCATTCAGTAGGATGCCTTTTTGTTTTAGTGATGGTTTCCTTTGCTGTGAACAAACTTTTTAGTTTGATGTAATCCCACATGTTTATTTTTTTCTCATGCTTTGTTGAATTATAGCTCTTCAATTTATTGTAACTTCCAGGGGAGATTTCAAGAAGCACCCCTCACAATGTCATTTCTGTGATGTAACTCCTCTTTCTTCTGTCTTGATGAAATAAACTACAATGCTGTCTTTGTTCTCATTGCTTCATTTTAGATACTTTTAAATATCAACTTTAGACAGGATCCTAGGAAACAGCACTCACTGTCATCCATTTATTTCTTGGCAAGCATCTGATCTTCCACTAGTTATCCAACTTTTACTCATGTCTAGTTCTTCAATTTTATCTTGATTTTTGCATTTAACAATTACCTCAATTTACACCCTTGAAACAATTTTCTATGTTTTAAATTCTACTTTGAAAACAACAAGGTGAAGGACAGTGTCCCCCTACCCCCACCCCTTACCAGAATCCTTAAAACCATTAAAGGTTTTATGAAGAAATTCATATACTCAGGAAAGAAACAAAAAGACCAAAAGTTGTTAGCTTATGACTAACCTTCTATCTCTTCTGCTTTATACAGTAATAGTGGACTTTACTTGGAAAAAATTTTTATTGTTCCCTGCTAGTAAATAATGAGGGAATAAGATTTAGGCAGGTTGTTGCCCCTCAGTGAAAGCTGTGGAAGATACTAGTTGAAATATATGTTGTTGCCTCTGAAAATATCACTATTTGCTTAAGAATCTTTCTATGAAATGGAAAAATAACCTCTGTTTGAGAGAAGCACATTGGCCTTTCCTCTTCCTGATACACTTAATCAAACTCAACCATATAAACTTCAATGATAAACAGAGTGTATCGTTTGGTAGTGGAAAAAATAGAACCCGTTTGCACTGTTGATGGGAATGTAAATTGATGCACACACTATGGAAAAGACTATGCAGGTTCCTCAAAAAAATTAAAAATGAACTTCACATGATACAGCAAGCTCACTTCTGAGTATATATCCAAGGGGAATGAAAATAGGATCTTCAAGGGATATCTGCTCTCCCATGTCCATTGCAGCATTATTCACAATGGCCAAGATATGGCAACAACCTAAGTGTCTGTCAGTGGATGAATGGATACAGAAAATGTGACACACACGCACACACACATACAGAGAGAAAGAGAGAGAGAGAGAGAGAGAGAGAGAGAGAGAGAGAGAGATTATTCAGCCTTAAAAATAAAGAGACTCTACCATTTGCGATAATATGGATGGAATCTTGAGGACATTATGCTAAGTGAAATAAACCATACAGAGAATAACAAATACTTTATAGTATCACTTATATGCATAATCTGAAAAAGCAAAACAAAACAAGCAGCAAACTTTCTCTCTCTCTCTCTCCCTATATATATATAGTTTGTTATTGCAAATTAAGGTCCTATTATTGCCTCTTCTAGTATTACTTTCTATGTACCATATTTCCCTGAAAATAAGACTGGGTCTTATATTAATTTTTGCTCCCAAAGATGTATTAGGGCATATTTTCAGGGATGTCTTATTTTTTCATGTACAACAATCTACATTTATTCAAATACAGTCATGCCTGCTTCTTCTGGAACATCATAACATACTAAATGTGTCCATCTCGCTGATGATCTTAACTGGGGCTTATTTCGGGGTAGGTCTTATTTTCAGGTAAACACAGTATCATGTCCCTAAAGAAGGCTGTAAGCTGTCTCACTTTTACATGTTATTGGTTTTGATAATAGGTTAAAAAATATTTTTAAATGTTTATATTTTCTTGAAATCAACTCTTTTATCTAAATATCTTGATTGATTTCATAAACCTGACATATTTTAAAAGAATATTAAAACTGATTTTTAATTAGATAATTTAAATACGCTCAAATTCTTTATGTATTTGTACAAGCAATTGCCATCTTTGTGTTGAATGCCCTATTTGCTCTGAACTTCACATATTATGTCTAGCAGTCTAGTATGTAATTAAGCTTTTTTCTCCCCAAATAAAGTTTAATTTATTCTTGTGGATATTTTAATTTTGTTTAGACAAATAATACATTTCTTCTCTTGTTTCACAGATACTTTTTATTTCAATTTCCGTCTGAAATGGTTAGCCTCTTATAAGTCATTTTAGGTTATCTCAAGTCTTAGTTCTTTTGTAAGCCTTTCTCTAACTATTCAAGCTGACTCAGATGTCTCATTTAAAATCCACTGCAACCATGTTCATTTTGTTGTTTGATACACATCATTTGTATCATTGCAGAAGAAATACAAGGATCACATTCCCTACTTCTTGTATACCTGTTTTTAATCTCTCCTTTCCTCCACCAAAATTAAGGAATAGACACCTAAATTTACTTTGAAATACTTTATTATTGATTTTATAATACCATAAATACTAACACATAATAGAAATTGATAGCCATATGTATTTTAAAAATGAACAAATAAATGAAAATACTGAAGCGTTTTTTTAAGTATATACTAGAAGCCTTAAAACCTGACTTATGTTTCTACAATTACGTCCAAAATCAATCTGTGATGAGTATGGCATGATTGAGGTTACCAGAAAATTGTCTTGTTCTGTTATATTACTTGATAGAGCTAGTCGGGAAAATTTTTCAATTTTTATTCTGCTTTACAGAACACTTAACAGACTAAGGCTATTAGATGTCCTCTATCACTTGATAGCCTGTGACATCATCTGCTTTTACAACTTTAAAGCCACCGCGATGGGCTTTAAATTCTCTTAAATATTTCAGGGAGAATGAGACACAAGAGGTGAATAAAGGAAAAACATTTGGATAAACATGAATTAACTGTAAATAGTGCTTCATATCCTCACTTACCTAACCCATCTCCTACCCCACAAACTTCTGCAAGCCCTAGCCACGTAAGGAGTCACCAGAAACATTAATATGTAGTTCCTATAAGTAAAGTTGTATAATATTTATTTCATTTATTCAGCAACTCAGCAGCTCTCAATAAAAAGGACATTTCACTGGGTCGAGAAGGGAAGGGTCATGCTATAGTTCTGAAGGCAATCCTGATTCCTTTTAGCCTCTGTCCCCAATGTCCTTGATTATTTGTAACTCAATTATTATTTTTTTTTTTCCTTTTTGGATGGGAATGTGGCTTTACTTTCAGAAAGAGATATAGGTATTATCTCTGTTTTGATGTTTGCCTTAGTTTACTTCATGCTCTGATTATTCAGGATTTGTTCATTAGTAGAAATTCCCCTTGTTAGAAGTAACAGAATCAGCAATTGCAATGATCATTAACAAACTTTTAACTCTTAAACAAAGTGAGGGGGGCACATGGAGACATAGACACAAACTTGGCCTCAACATTAATAATTAGCTAAGAGAAATGGACTCATTTAAAAATATATTGATAATACTCTTCTAAGGATTCAAATGAATTCAATATCCATCTGATGCATGTTTTAAGATTCAGTTTGCAATATACTAAAAACTGCGTGATTACTTCTTCCCCTCACATTTACAGAATGCTTTTGCAGATAGGAAGCACAAAGAAGCATACATCTCAAATAAATTGTAAATGCAGTTTACATTTTCTGCCTGCAAGATACTTGCTGCATTTGATGCTATCATCTAGACTACCTAAAATAACAAAATTTGTGATGTTAACTAAGTTATTTCTTCAATATACTTTACAAAGAGTTTTTGTGTCATTGGACAGGTTTCACATTCAGTTGGCACTCATTTTGTTTATTTTCTTCCATCTGTTGAAGAAATAAAAAAAGTCGGCCAACAAAAAGAGGCCTCTGTACCAGTGTTAAAGGAAGAGAAAACAGTCTGTCATTCTGTAAGCGTTAAGTGATTTACTTGCATGTAAGTTGGCACAAAATTGACTACAAAGGACAAGTCTCACACATTTGATACAGCAAAGCAGAATTAAAAACAACAACTTCTTGAGGGATAAAGTCACCTTGTGTCAGTTTCTTGGGCATCTCATTAGAGACCCCTGCACTTATTCTGGGAGTATGTTTTAACAAATTTAGTGATTATTTGGTTGCCACCTTGGAGCTATGTCTACGTTGTCCAATTAGAGACTATATTTAATCTCTAGAGATTTATCTCTTTCCCAGACATTCTAATCCTCCTTGAAGGACTCAAATTCACTGTGTCTCCAGGGAAACACACTAAGACAGGGAGAAGGGCAAAATAGTCTATAAATGTTCTTTATCAACAAAGAAAATAGTTTCATCTTTGAACTCCCAATACCTTACAGTCCCACTATCACACAACTCATGTCTATCCTGAAACACAATAATTCTTCCCCTCAAAATAAATTTGTATAAGAAACATATTTATAAGTAAATGCAAGTAGAATGCCTTGGGAATGGGAAAGAAAATGGCAAAGGATATTATTTTCCTCTTTCTACTAGGGTTTGTGTTTATTTGTTTGTTTTTAATTTGTTTTTGTTCTGGTGTGTATGCATATGTGTGTCAGAGGATACATGTGTAAGGATAACTTATACCAATTCTCTTGGTCCTGCTTTTAGAAGTTGGATAGAGATGGAGAATATAGTCATGAAACATTCAGCACCTGAAAGCTAAATACTTTCAGGGATGGAATGCAGCACTTCTAAATATTCTATTTTCTTATACTATTATATATTATATTCTGTTTTCCATTTGGGAAAATAAAACCACACATACACACAAAAAACAAATAAGTTTTGATGTTCCTTGTATGCAAGAATCAGTGTATGACTCCTAAATAGCCAGGATTATTTGTGTGGGACCCTAAAAAGAGAAGCAGACTTCCTAATTAGTTAACTTATCAACTCCACCAATTGTTTTACTTTTCTCTTAAAATTTGTATAATGACTTAGAATTTACAACCATTTTGCAGTGGCCTGTTCTTGGATTGTTCTAAGAATCAGATTTTCCCATCTGATAGAATAAACATTGTTTCTTAACAGAAAAGAGGGGTAGAAGCCCTTAAATTAAAATTATAACAATAATAAAACCTGTTTGTATAATGTATAACTTGGCACTAACTCAACCGTCCTTGTATTTGATGAAAAGATATTCCTATAAGTTTGCAGTCTGGACTCAGGTGTGTGAATAATGTAAAGGCCAGGCTGGGGATGTAGCCTCTTTGTGGTTGGCTGCCAGTCAAACTCCAAGAGTGTAACACAAAGAGCCTCACTCTGAGGACACAGAAAAAAGTCAGAAATGTCTGTTTTGTTTTGAAACTTTTTCCTCAATCCCGAGTCATTTTCTCTGATTTTGTTTGTTAACATTAAAAATAAGCATAAGTCCTCTACCTGCATATAAGACCAATAGCATGTAAAAAGAGGCAAGATACACATATTAATGTCAAAATATGTAGTCAGTTAGGTAGTCAGAAAGTTATTAGGCAAATGTTCCAAATTTTTAGATGAACTGACTAGTTATTCTCACATTCTGTAAATGCTCATATGTTCAATAGGAACCTTCACTAGATTGATAAATGGCACCAACCTCAAAATCAGTTTATATCGATGTGAACTCACTTCACGTTTGTTTTTTTTGTGTGTGAGAACACTTATGTTCTGTTCTCGTCAACTATCATCACCATGTTATACATTAGAGCCTCAGAGCTTATTAATCTTATGCCTGGCAACCCACACCAGTGTACTCTGTTTCTGTAAATTTGACTTTTTTTTTTTTTTTTTAAGATTCCACGTATGTGATACTATATAGCATTTGTCCTTGTCTGGCTTATTTAACTTAGCATAATGCTCCTCAGGTTTATCCATGTTGTTGCAAATTATGGGATTTGCTTCTTTTGTATGTTAAATAATATTCTGTAGTATATATATAAGTTGTTAATCCATTTTGAGTTGATTTTTGTGGATGGTGTAAAGTAGGAATCCAGTTTCATTCTTTTTCATGTGACTATGCAGTTTTCCCATCACCATTTATTGGAGAGACTATTCTTTGCCCGTTGTATATCATTGGTCCCTTTGTCAAAAATTATTTAACCATATATGTGTGGATTTATTTCTGAGATTCCTATTCCATTGATCCATGAGCCTATTTTTATGCCAGAAACATATGTTTTGATTACTATGGGTTTGTAATATAGTTTGAAATGAGGAAGTGTGACTCCAGCTTTTTTTTTTCTCTCTCTCAAGATTGGTTTGGGTATTTGAGGTCTTCTGTTATTCTATATGAATTTTAGGATTTTTTTTCTATTTCTGTGAAAAATCCCATTGGAATTTTGAGAGAGAACATATTGAATCCATGAAATACTTTGGGTAGTATGGGTGTTTTAACAATATTCTTTTGATCCATGAACATGTGAAATCTGTCCATTTATTTGTGTCATCTTTATTTTACTAATGTCTTATAGTTTTTAAATTACAGGTTTTTCACATTCTTGGTTAAATGTATTGTCTTTTATCATTTTGATAATATTGCAAAGGGATTATTTCTTCATTTCTCTTTCAGATAGTTTGTTGTTAGTGTATAGAAACACAACTAAGTTTTGTATCCTGAAACTTTACTGAATTTGTTTATTAGTTCTAACCTTTTGTGGGGGGTGGTCAATGGGGGTATCTTTTCTATTTGTAATATGTAATCTTCAAACAGAGACAATTGTACCACTTCTTTTCTGATTGGGATGGAATTAAAGCATAATTAAATGATTTACATTAAAAGAGCTAAGTGAATAATAAAGTTTATATGCCTGTGTGGACAGCACCCCAGATGCCATCTTTATACCCTCTCTTAATGATTTGAGATTAAGCCCCAAGAATAAAAACTACCATGACAGCTCACATCGTAGTGTAATGTTGTCTTCTTTTTGAGCTACCTCCATCCCAATCAGAAAAGAAGGAGTACATTAAGTGGACTCAATAGTGTCTACCCTTAGTGCTTGCCTCTTTTTGTTCCATGTTTCATTGGTGAGAGAGATTTATCCACATGTGGTATGTGTCACTGTAGTTTTGCTCATTCTCATCGCTGTATGGTCTTTTGTTGTACAAATACGTACCACAATCTGTTTATTCTCACTATAGTTTGTTGTTATTTGGGTTGTTTCCATTTGGGAAGTGTTATGAATCTTGTTATGAGCATTCCTGTACATGTACATGTCTTTTGGTGAATTTGTATGCTAATTTCTATTGGGTATAAACTTAAGAGTGGGATTGCTGGAATTTAGAGTATTCCTGTTTATGCAGTTACTATACTTCTAATATTGCACTGGACTGGAACAGTTGGCGGCAAT